>NC_069499.1:920404637-920704637 GCF_027579735.1 Bombina bombina
CTTGTCGAGTTCTTCATTCTATTCCTCAACCCTCCATAGCTCAGTGCATGGAAGTAATAGGCTAATGGTCGCAGCAATGGACGTGGTTCCTTTTGCTCGAATTTATCTAAGACCATTACAGCTGTGCATGCTCAATCAGTGGAATGGGGACTATACAGACTTGTCCCCCCAAATTCAAGTAGACCAGGTAACCAGGGACTCACTTCTCTGGTGGTTGACCCAGGATCACCTGTCTCAGGGAATGAGTTTCCGCAGACCGGAGTGGGTCATCGTTACGACCGACGCCAGCCTCTTGGGGTGGGGCGCGGTCTGGGACTCCCTGAAAGCTCAGGGCCTATGGTCTCGGGAAGAGTCGCTTCTCCCGATAAACATTTTGGCACTAAGAGCAATATTCAATGCGCTCCTGGCTTGGCCTCAGCTAGCGGAAGCCAGGATCATAAGATTTCAGTCGGACAACATGATGACTGTTGGGTACATCAATCATCAGGGGGGAACAAAGAGTTCCCTAGCGATGAAGGAAGTAACCAAGATCATCCAATGGGCAGATAATCACTCCTGCCATCTATCTGCTATTCACATTCCAGGAGTAGACAATTGGGAGGTGGACTATTTGAGTCGTCAGACTTTCCATCTGGGGGAGTGGGAACTCCACCCCGAGGTCTTTACTCAGTTAACCCAATTATGGGGCATTCCAGACATGGATCTAATGGCGTCCCGTCAGAACTTCAAGATTCCTTGCTACGGGTCCAGATCCAGGGATCCCAAGGCTCTAGTGGATGCATTAGTGGCGCCTTGGTCGTTCAACCTAGCGTATGTGTTTCCACCGTTTCCTCTCCTTCCCAGGCTCATAGCCAGGATCAAACAGGAGAAGGCCTCTGTGATTCTGATAGCTCCTGCGTGGCCATGCAGGACTTGGTATGCAGGCCTGGTGAATATGTCATCGGCTCCACCATGGAAGCTACCTTTGAGACAGGATCTTCTAGTACAAGGTCCATTCGAACATCCAAATCTAGTTTCTCTGCAGCTGACTGCTTGGAAATTGAACGCTTGATTTTATCCAAGCGTGGGTTTTCAAATTCTGTGATAGATACTCTGGTCCAAGCCAGAAAACCTGTGACTAGAAAGATTTACCATAAAATATGGAAAAAATATATCTGTTGGTGTGAATCCAAGGGATTCTCCTGGAGTAAGATTAAAATTCCAAAGATTCTCTCCTTTCTCCAAGAAGGTTTGGATAAAGGGTTGTCAGCTAGTTCTCTAAAAGGACAGATCCCTGCTTTATCTGTCTTGTTACACAAACGACTGGCAGCTGTGCCAGATGTACAAGTTTTTGTTCAGGCTTTGGTTAGAATCAAGCCTGTTTACAGACCCATGACTCCTCCTTGGAGACTAAATTTAGTTCTTTCAGTTGTTCAAGGGGTTCCGTTTGAACCTTTACATTCCATAGATATTAAGTTACTATCTTGGAAAGTTCTGTTTTTGGTTGCTATTTCTTCTGCTAGAAGAGTTTCTGAATTATCTGCTTTGCAGTGTAATCCACCCTATCTGGTTTTCCATTCAGATAAGGTTGTTTTGCGTACTAAGCCTGGTTTTCTTCCAAAAGTTGTTTCCAACAAGAATATTAACCAGGAGATAGTTGTTCCTTCTCTGTGTCCGAATCCAGTTTCAAAGAAGGAACGTTTATTACACAATTTAGATGTTGTTCGTGCTTTAAAGTTCTATTTGAAAGCAACAAAAGATTTTAGACAAACCTCATCTTTGTTTGTCGTTTACTCTGGTAAGAGGAGAGGTCAAAAAGCTACTGCTACCTCTCTCTTTCTGGCTGAAAAGCATCATCCGATTGGCTTATGAGACTGCCGGACAGGAGCCTCCTGACCGAATCACAGCTCATTCTACTAGGGCTGTGGCTTCCACATGGGCCTACAAGAACAAGGCTTCTGTTGATTAGATATGTAAGGCAGCGACTTGGTCTTCTCTGCACACTTTTGCCAAATTCTACAATTTGATACTTATGCTTCTTCGGAGGCTATTTTTGGGAGAAAGGTTTTTGCAAGCCGTGGTACCTTCCATTTAGGTAACCTGATTTGCTCCCTCCCTTCATCCGTGTCCTAAAGCTTTGGTATTGGTTCCCACAAGTAATGGATGACGCCGTGGACCGGACACACCAATGTTGGAGAAAACAGAATTTATGCTTACCTGATAAATTACTTTCTCCAACGGTGTGTCCGGTCCACGGCCCGCCCTGGTTTTCTAATCAGGTTGAAAAAATTTTCTTTATACACTACAGTCACCACGGCACCCTATAGTTTCTCCTTTTTCTCCTAACAGTCGGTCGAATGACTGGGGGGCGGAGCCAGAGGGGGAGCTATATGGACAGCTCTTGCTGTGTGCTCTCCTTGCCTTTCCCAGTAGGGGAGGAGAATATCCCACAAGTAATGGATGACGCCGTGGACCGGACACACCGTTGGAGAAAGTAATTTATCAGGTAAGCATAAATTATATACAGGGAGTGCAGAATTATTAGGCAAATGAGTATTTTGACCACATCATCCTCTTTATGCATGTTGTCTTACTCCAAGCTGTATAGGCTCGAAAGCCTACTACCAATTAAGCATATTAGGTGATGTGCATCTCTGTAATGAGAAGGGGTGTGGTCTAATGACATCAACACCCTATATCAGGTGTGCATAATTATTAGGCAACTTCCTTTCCTTTGGCAAAATGGGTCAAAAGAAGGACTTGACAGGCTCAGAAAAGTCAAAAAATAGTGAGATATCTTGCAGAGGGATGCAGCACTCTTAAAATTGCAAAGCTTCTGAAGCGTGATCATCGAACAATCAAGCGTTTCATTCAAAATAGTCAACAGGGTCGCAAGAAGCGTGTGGAAAAACCAAGGCGCAAAATAACTGCCCATGAACTGAGAAAAGTCAAGCGTGCAGCTGCCAAGATGCCACTTGCCACCAGTTTGGCCATATTTCAGAGCTGCAACATCACTGGAGTGCCCAAAAGCACAAGGTGTGCAATACTCAGAGACATGGCCAAGGTAAGAAAGGCTGAAAGACGACCACCACTGAACAAGACACACAAGCTGAAACGTCAAGACTGGGCCAAGAAATATCTCAAGACTGATTTTTCTAAGGTTTTATGGACTGATGAAATGAGAGTGAGTCTTGATGGGCCAGATGGATGGGCCCGTGGCTGGATTGGTAAAGGGCAGAGAGCTCCAGTCCGACTCAGACGCCAGCAAGGTGGAGGTGGAGTACTGGTTTGGGCTGGTATCATCAAAGATGAGCTTGTGGGGCCTTTTCGGGTTGAGGATGGAGTCAAGCTCAACTCCCAGTCCTACTGCCAGTTTCTGGAAGACACCTTCTTCAAGCAGTGGTACAGGAAGAAGTCTGCATCCTTCAAGAAAAACATGATTTTCATGCAGGACAATGCTCCATCACACGCGTCCAAGTACTCCACAGCGTGGCTGGCAAGAAAGGGTATAAAAGAAGAAAATCTAATGACATGGCCTCCTTGTTCACCTGATCTGAACCCCATTGAGAACCTGTGGTCCATCATCAAATGTGAGATTTACAAGGAGGGAAAACAGTACACCTCTCTGAACAGTGTCTGGGAGGCTGTGGTTGCTGCTGCACGCAATGTTGATGGTGAACAGATCAAAACACTGACAGAATCCATGGATGGCAGGCTTTTGAGTGTCCTTGCAAAGAAAGGTGGCTATATTGGTCACTGATTTGTTTTTGTTTTGTTTTTGAATGTCAGAAATGTATATTTGTGAATGTTGAGATGTTATATTGGTTTCACTGGTAAAAATAAATAATTGAAATGGGTATATATTTGTTTTTTGTTAAGTTGCCTAATAATTATGCACAGTAATAGTCACCTGCACACACAGATATCCCCCTAAAATAGCTAAAACTAAAAACAAACTAAAAACTACTTCCAAAAATATTCAGCTTTGATATTAATTAGTTTTTTGGGTTCATTGAGAACATGGTGGTTGTTCAATAATAAAATTAATCCTCAAAAATACAACTTGCCTAATAATTCTGCACTCCCTGTGTGTGTGTATGTGTGTGTGTGTGTATATGTATATATATATATATATATATATATATATATATATATATATATATATATATATATATATATATATATATATATATATATATATATATATATATACATACATATATATATACACATATACACACATACACACATACACACACACACACACACACGGCTCAATACTATTGTTAGCCTGTTCTATGGCGATTTGCCAAATGGGTGCAGCTTCTTTTAGCCCAGGAATGCTTTTCACAGAGAAGAACTTTCCTGTAGTATATCAGTCTGATCCCGCCTATTACGGTCAGTCCAGCGCCGAAATACCAGGCAATTCCTCTCTGCACAAGGAACACAGCAACCCCAGACGATCGTTTCGGCCTTCATTGGGCCTAGTCAGTGAGGTGTAGCCATATTCCTCTAAGCACACTGAGCAAGGAGTCCACTCCTGGTTTCCCCTTTTTCCTATAGGGAGACTAAATACACACAGAGAGAGGCACAGTCACAGGAACGAACAACTGGCTCAATACTATTGTTAGCCTATTCACTTACTATCTTTTACCACTCGCCACAGTGCAATTTCTACTTGAAAATGGCTTGTGGGCGAGTGTAAAGTTTGAGCCCTACCCTATGATGTGGGGTTAATCTTGTCACTCTTGCCTAAGATGGCACACAAGAATTTTGCTCCACCAAGCAGCCTGACATTAGCTTCATAAATATTCTTATTTTTTGTGTTTTATGTTATCCCCAGTTTAGGCACATGGTGTCAAAAGTGCTCACTACCTTGACATGGTGGTTGTCCTATAAAGGCTCCATGTAGCCCATATATTTTGATATGTCATAACACTAACTCTTTGTTCCATTGTGGTGCAGGACCACTGATATGAGCCTGCTTATTGCAAGTTAAGAAGCAGTGATCTCTACGCCACATCAAAGGTGGCTGAAAATCACCCTGAACTATATCATTGGGGGTTGTTCTGGGAAAACTGCGAACTTGTGAAATTAGTGAACTACGTCACTTCCCGTGACGTAGCATCAGCTGTTTCACAAAGTTTGACCATACTGCGCTTGCGTGCCTGCATCATTACATAACTGGCCTCATACGTCACTGCTACAGTTTCAAATCCGTGAAATTCCTGGACCCTCTTTACCGCGCATGCACGGTATTTGAAACTGTCAATATGCGCCCCACTTTGCATTAAGTTTATACGCATTCTCGTTAGTTATACAGTGACATTAAAGAAATTAATTGTTCAAAACTGTTTGCTTGTTTATACAAGATTGTTTTACACAGGAGCTCCCTTTTAAGTTGTTTAATAAACAAAAATTCTATTTAATTTTTTTTAATGTCACCGTAACGGTATGACTGGAATGGGAATGCGTATAAACATATGCAAAGTAGGGGCGGTATTGACAGTTTCAAATGCTGCACATGCGCGGTAAAGAGGGTCCAGGAATTTCACCGGTCTCGAAACTGTAGCAGTGACATATGCAGGCACGCATGCGCAGTATGGTCAACATTTGTGAAACTGATGCTACTTTACAGGAAGTGACGTAGTTCGATAATTTTACAAATTCTCAGTTTTCCCAGAACAGGGGTGATTGATAGGCCCTGTACTAGAGCAAGTGGAAGAGCTACACAAGCATTTCCTTGTGCAATGTTAAATGCTCTCAGTGAATGAGCAGCATCCGCGGTCCACTCGCTGCAAAGAAGCATGGACAGGTTCCTAGGTAGAAACATTGTCCGCCTAATAATTAAGTGAAGTTCTTTCTATTTAGTGAAAGTAAAGACAGGAAATTCTGGATTATCTTTAAAGGGATAGTAAATGCCAAAAAGATAGATAATTCCTTTACTTGCCATTCCCCAGTTTTGCATAACCAATATTGTTATAGAAATATATACTTTTTACCTCTGATTACCTTGTATCTAAGCTTCTGCTGACTGCCTCCTTATCTCAGATCTTTTGACAGACTTGCATTTCAGGCAATTAGTGCTGACTCTTAAATAACTCCATGTGAGTGAGCACAATGTTATTTATATGAAACATATGAACTAACGCCCTCTAGCTGTGAAACTGTCAAATGCCTTCAAATAAGAGGCGGCCTTCAAGGGCTTAGAATTTGGCATATGAGCCTACCTAGCTTGGAACTAAGAATACCAAGAGAACAAAGCAAACTTGATGTAAAAGTAAATTAGAAAGTTGTTTAAAATTACATGCCCTATCTGAATCGTGAAAGTTTAATTTGGAATTTACTATCCCTTTAACAATCCTAAAGCATGGAAGTTTAGAGCTACTGCCAACTGAAATAATTTTTAGTATGTTACCATGTGTAAAAATACATTGATATTCTACTGCTGTAATGCTAGAAGGTTCAAACTGTTTAAAATTTTAAACAAAATTTCAAATTGTAGCCGTCTACAGTATACATTGTATTTATCACTCAACATTAATTTCTCAGTCTGTATCTACGTATGGGTGGGGAGAGAGAGAGATAAATGTGATGTTTTATAAATGTAATTTTTAAAAAAATATTTTAATTTTTGTTGATTTTTAATCTGAAGATTCTTATTTCAAGTAAAGTTGCAAAGAAAAAAAATAAAATGAAAAACTTGTTTGTGGTATGATTTTACTCATGTCGTTTTTTTTTTGTGTGGTTTTTTTTTTATGAGAGAAGATGTTTGTTGTCAGACTGTAGTATCAATATTTTAGTAATGTATGGTATTTATTTTTGCAGCTTTTGGACAACCTTCTTGAACAGCAAAAGAAGCCCCAGCTGGTAACAGACCTAGCAAGCAGTCCAACTACATTGCAAGACTCTGCAGAACATACGGTACAGTCGGGCAGAAATGGGGCTCTCCAATGTATATTCTTTCATAAAGGTTGTAAGAGTCCACGATCCATTACTCCTTAGAATTACTTTTCCCTGCCACTAGGAGGAGGCAAAGATTCCCAACACCCAAGAGCTCTATATAACCCCTCCCACCTCTATGGTAGTTAGTCTTTTCTTTTGCTCCGCTGGGGGAATGTGCAGCTCTATATAACCCCTCCCACCTCTATGGTAGTTAGTCTTATCTTTTACTCCGCTGGGGGAATGTGCAGAGTTCTTCTTTTGAGAGTGGTTCTCAGGCTGAGGCCCATTTCCCTTTAGAGTGCAGTTTGTCAAAAGGGGAAGGTTAAGGATGTGCCTTATTTTTTTTCTTTCCCATGAAAATTAAAGTCACTATCCTCCCCCGAGTATGTCGCAGTGAACTTGTCTTTTGCTTACTTCTATTGGGTCTACATTTAACCCCTATAGTGTGTCCTTTGCTGATATGTTTTCAAAATAAGACTGTTTTTTCTGCTATCAAGCATAGTAAGAGAGTATTTTAGGTAAGTGACTATTACATTTTTTTTTTTTATGATTTTTTTTTTTAACACTCGATTTAAAACTATTCCTGTAAATCATATATATACTATAGATAGATATTCCAGGGATCCAATTCATTGCACTTCAGATATAAAGTGCTTTCTTTTGGGATATTTTGTACATAGTGAGAATGTTATTTTAAAAAAAATAAAATTAAAGTACCTTTTTGTTTTCCTTGCCTCGTTCGCTTGTTGGTGCACACATCGGTGTGTGCGTGAATGTGCACCAGTGCAAGCTCGTTTTGGCCTTTTGATAGTTTCAAATTGCCACTTGTTTGTTGTGCCTGCAGCTATGGCTTTGGTCCTAGGAGGTGGTATTGTATACTCATTCCCTAAGAGCTCATACATATGTTAATTGGGGGGGGGGGGGGGGGTTAATATTTCATTGTGGAATCGTCTGAATCTGTCCCTTATCCTTACTTTGGAAGCTGAATTTTCTAAACACCTTTCTACCAATATAAGATCATAGGCCAGATTCTGAGCTTGGTTTTTTTTCCTCCTTTTTATTTAAAGGAACAGTCTACTCAAAAATTGTGGTTTAAAAAGATAGATAATAGATTTATTACCCATTTCCCAGTTTTGCTTAACCAACACTGTTATATTAATATAGTTTTTCTCTTAAGTGTATCCAGTCCACGGATCATCCATTACTTATGGGATATTCTCCTTCCCAACAGGAAGTTGCAAGAGATCACCCATAGCAGAGTTGCTATATAGCCCCTCCCCTAACTGCCATATCCAGTCATTCTCTTGCAAGTCTCAACATAGAAGGAGGTCCGCGAGAGGAGTGGTGTTTTATACTTAATTTATTTCTTCAATCAAAAGTTTGTTTTTAAATGGCACCGGAGTGTACTGTTTTTCTCTCAGGCAGTATTTGGAAGAAGAATCTGCCTGCGTTTTTCTATGATCTTAGCAGAAGTAACTAAGATCCACTGGCTGTTTTCTCACACATTCTGAGGAGTGAGGTAAACTTCAGATGGGGGACAGCGTGCGGGTTTTCCTGCAAATGAGGTATGTGCAGTAAAATATTTTTCTAAAGAATGGAATTGACTAAGAAAATGCTGCTATTACCAAGTTAATGTAAGTAAAGCCTTAATGCAGTGAAAGCGACTGTTAGCAGGCTTATTAATGTATGTGCAGTAAAACTATTTTCTAAGGAATGGTATTGACTAAGAAAATGCTGCTGTTATCAAATTAATATAAGTAAAGCCTTAATGCAGTGAAAGCGACTGTTAGCAGGCTTATTAATGTATGTGCAGTAAAGTAATTTTCTAAGGAATAGAATTGACTATGAAAATGCTGCTGATACTGAAATAATCTAATTTAAGCCTTAATGCAGGGAAAGCAAGACAGGCTTACATTAGATTATTTCAGTATCAGCAGGGAAAGCAAGTGGGTGCAATGCTCTGTGAACTTATTACATATACTGTAAAAATTTCGTTTGCTTTACTGCCTTTTTACAATGTTTTTCAAATGCTGACAAAAGTTATGCCGTCTAACTCTCCCCACGTGTCAGACTCTTCGACTCCCGCTCCAGGGATTCACGCTCAAATGGCGCCTAGTACATCAAGGACGCTTATACCGTTTACTTTACAAGACATGGCGAAGGTTATGAATAATACTCTGGAAGCGGTATTAGTCAGACTACCTGAAATTAAAGGAAAGCGAGATAGCTTTGTGGATAGATACAGAGCATACAGATGCGTCAAGAACCATGTTTGTTACTGCCTCACTATATGCAGTGGGTCATATTTGTGATTCAGGGGAGATGATTTAACCTGATTCCGATATTTCTATATTTAAAATTTATGCTTAAGATCCTCCACTTGTTGCTCAGGGAGGTTTTAGCAGCTCTGAATGACTGGTTTACAATTACAGTGCTAGAAATTGTGTAGACTGAATAGATACTATACAGTGCCGGTGTGTACTGATGTTTCTTTCAATACCTAAAGAGGTTTACAGAAATTATTAATAAGGAATGGGATAGACCAGGTGTGCCGTTCTCTTCCCCTCCTATTTTTAGAAAACTGTTTCTAACAGATGCCACCACACGGGAACTTATGGCAGACGGTCCCTAAGGTGGAGAGAAGAGTTTCTACTCTAGCTAAGCGTATCACTAGCCCTGTCGAGGACAGTTGTGCTTTTTTAGAAAATGTTTATTCAACAAGGTTTTATCCTGTAGCCCCTTGCATGCATTGCTTTTGTCACTGCTGCTGCGGCGTTCTTGTTTGAGTCTCTGGTTGAGGCTTTACAGGTAGCGACTCCATTGAATGAATACTTGACAAGCTTAGAGCACTTAAGCTAGCCAATTCCTTTTTTTTTCTGATGCCTTGTTTTCTTTTGACTAAACTAACGGCTAAGAATTCTGTTTTTACTATCCTGGCGCGCACAGCGCTAGGGCTTATATTATGGTCAGCTGTCGTGACTTTAATAAATAAGCTACTTAACTCCCTTTCAAGAGGCAGACCCTATTCGGGCCTGGTTTGAAGGAGATTACTAATATCACTGGAGGAAAAGGTAATGCCCTTCCTCAGGAACAAAAAAGTCTAATTTTCGAAACTCCAGGACGGTCTAGTGATAACCAGACCTGGAACAAAGATAAGCAGGCCAAGGAGCCTGCTGCTACCTCTAAGACAGCAGGTAGAACGGCTCCCTATCCGGTAACGGACCCTGTAGGGGGCAGACTTTCATCTTTCGCCCAGGCGTGGACGTGAGAGAGAGGCCCAGGATCCCTGGGCATTGGAAATTATATCCCAGAGATATCTTCTGGATTTCAAAACTTCCCCCAAAGAAGGGGAGATTTCACCTTTCACAGTTATCTGCAAACCAGATAAAGAAAGAGGCATTCTTACACTGTGTACGAGACCCATCCAGTTCCAGGGGAGGAACAGGGATAGAGTTTTTACTCAAATCTGTTTGTGGTTCCCAAGGAGAGGGAACCTTCAAATCTATTTTCGATTTAAAGATCTTAAACAAATTCCTCAGAATTCCATCATTTAAGTTGGAAACTATTCGTACCATCTTAACTATGATCCAGGAGAGTCACTAGAGGGCTACAATGGATTTGAAGGATGCTTATCCTCACATTACGATGCAGAAAGATTACCATCGTTTTCTCAGGTTGCCTTTTTAAACAGGCATTACCAGTTTTGTAGTTCTTTCCTTTAGGGTTAACTACAGCCCCAAGAATCTTTATAGAGGTTCTGGGGTCGCTTTGGCGGTTCTTAGGCCGCGGGGCATAGAAGTGGCCCCTTATTTAGACGACATCCTGATACAGGCATCAAACATCCAAGTTGCCAAGTCTCATACGGACGTAGTACTGGCATTTCTGAGATCGCAGGGGTGGAAAAGTGAACAGGAAGAGTTCTCTATCCCCAATCTCAAGGGTTTCCCTCCTAGGGATTCTGATAGATTTTGTAGAAATGAAAATTTACCTGACGGAGTCCAGGTTGTCAAAGTTTCTAAATTTCTGTTGTGTTCTTCATCCATCCGCACCCTTTGGTGGCTCAGTATATGAATGTAATTGGCTTAATGGTAGTGGCAAGGGACATAGTACCGTTTGCACGCCTTCATTTCAGACCGCTGCAACTATGCAGACTCAGTCAGAGGAACGGGGATTACACAGATTTGTTCTCCTGTTAAATCTGGACCAAGAGAACAGAGATTCTCTTCTCTGGGGACTATCTCGGGTCCATCTGTCCAAGGGTATGACTTTCCGCAGGTCAGATGGGACAATTGTTACAACAGATGCCAGCCTTTTAGGTTGGGATACAGTCTGGAACTCCCTGAAGGCTCAGGGATAGTGGACTCAGGAGGAGACCCTCCTGCTAAGGTATATTCTGGAACTGGGAGCGGTATTCCATGCTCTTCAGACTTGGCCTCAGTTAGCAACTCTGAGGTACATCATTTTTCAGTCTGACAATATCACGACTGTGGCTTACATCATCCATCAAGGGGGAACATAGTTTCCTAGCGATGTTAGCAGTCTTAAAATAATTCTCTGGACAGAGACTCTCTCTTGTCTGTCAGCTATCCATATCCCAGGTGTTGAGAACTGGGAGGCGGATTTTCTAAGTCGTCAGACTTTTCATCTGGAGGAGTGAGATTCCCTCCGGAGGTGTTTACACAAGATCAAGCAGGAGAGTGCTTTGGTGTTTTTGGCAGCGCCTGCGTGGCCACGCAGGACCTGGTATACAGATCTGGTGGACATGTCATCCTTTCCACCACGGTCTCTGTTTCTGAGACAGGACCCTCTACCTCAGGGTCTTTTCAACCATCTAAATATAACTAATCTGAGATGGACTGCCTGGAGACTGAACGCTTGATGTTATCAAAGCATGACTTCTCCGAGTCAGTCATTGATACCTTAATACAGGCATGAAATCCTGTCTCTAGGAAAATTAACATAGATATGGTGTAAATATCTTATTGTTATGAATCCAAGGGTTACTCATGGAGTAAATTCGGGATTCCAAGGATATTATCTTTTCTCCACGATGATTTTGATAAAAGGGTTGTCAGCTAGTTCCTTAAAAGGACAGATTTCTACTCTGTCTATTCTTTTGCACAAGCGTCTGGCAGGTATTCTAGATGTTCAGGCATTGGTCAGGTTTTGGTTAGAACCAAGCCTGTGTTTAAAACTGTTGCTCCGCCATGGAGCTTAAACCTGTTTCTTAGGGTTCTTCAAGGAGTTCCGTTTGAACCTTTTTCATTCCATAGATATCAAACTTTTATCTTGCAAAGTTCCTTTTTGGTAGCTATTCCTCGGCTCGTAGAGTCTCCGAGTTATCTGCGTTACAATGTAATTCTCCTTATCTGGTCCTCCGTACAGATAAGGTGGTCCTGTGTACCAACCTGGGTTTTTAGCTAAGGTGGTATCTAACAAGAATATCACTCAAGAAATTGTTGTTCCATTCTTGTACCCTTATCCTTCTTCAAAGAAGGAACGTCTATTACACAATTTGGACGTGGTTCGTCCTTTAAAGTTTTACTTACAAGCTACTACAGATCTTCATCAAACATTCACCTTGTTTGTTGTCTATTCTGGTCAGAGGAGAGGTCAAAGACTTCAGCAACCTCTCTGTCTTTTGGTTTTACAAAAAGCACAATTCATTTAGCTTAGGAGACTGCTGGACAGCAGCCTCCTGAAGGGATTACAGCTCATTCTACTAGAGCTATGGTTTTCACTTGGGCCTTTTTTAAAAATGAGGCTTCTGTTGAACAGATTTACAAGACGGAGTCTTGGTCTGCATTTTATACTTTTTCAAATTTAACAAAATTGATTCTTTGCTTCTTCGGAGGCTATTTTTGGGAGAAAGGGTTTTTATAGGCAGCGGTAACTTCCGTTTAAGTACCTGCCTTGTTCCTCCCATCATCCGTGTACTTTAGCTTTGGTATTGGTATCCCATAAGTAATGGATGATCCGTGGACTGGATACACTTATCAAGAGAAAACATAATTTATACTTACCTGATAAATTTATTTCTCTTGTAGTGTATCCAGTCCACGGCCCGCCCTGTCATTTTAAGGCAGGTAATTTTTTCATTTAAACTAGTCACCACTGCACCCTATGGTTTTTCCTTTCTCTGCATATTTTCGGTCGAATGACTGGATATGGCAGTTAGGGGAGGGGCTCTATAGCAACTCTGCTATGGGTGATCTCTTGCAACTTCCTGTTGGGAAGGAGAATATCCCATAAGTAATGGATGATCCGTGGACTGGATACACTACAAGAGAAATAAATAAATTTATCAGGTAAGTATAAATTATGTTTTTACCTTCTATTTAAGCATCTACAGAATGCCCCTTTATCTCATGGCTGTTTACAACTTGCATTTTAGCCAATCAGTGTGGTCTCATTTGTAACGCCACAGGAGAGAGCACAGTGTTATCTATATGGTATACTAGCTCTTTCTGTCTTTTGAAAAGATTATAAGATGGACTGAGAATAAAGGTGGCTTGCTGGGACTGAAAAACAGGCAGAGGTTTAGAGTTTTAGATGTTATAAAGTATATTAATATAACAATATTGGTTATACAAAGCTGTGAAATGGGTGTGTTATCTATCTTTTTAAGCAATAAAGTTTGGAGTAGACTGTCCCTTTTTAAGATTGATCAATTTCGTTCTTTATTTAATGAGGTTTTGCTTACTTAAGAAATTAAAGTTACCGTTTCTGAAGAGGGGTCTACCGGTTGTTTTGATTTTTATTATAAACCTACTAAGGATTCTGAAGTGGTTTTCTCCTGTTAAGTGTGGTCAGTCCACGGGTCATCATTACTTCTGGGATATTAACTCCTCCCCAACAGGAAGTGCAAGAGGATCACCCAGCAGTGCTGCTATATAGCTCCTCCCCTCTACGTCACACCCAGTCATTCTCTTGCACCCAACTAATAGATAGGATGTGTGAGAGGACTGTGGTGATTATACTTAGTTTTATACCTTCAATCAAAAGTTTGTTATTTTAAAACAGCACCGGAGTGTGTTGTTCCTTCTCAGGTAGAATTTGAAGAAGAATCTACCTGAGTTTTTGGATGATTTTAGCCGGCGTAGTTAAGATCATCTTGCTGTTCTCGGCCATCTGAGGAGTGAGGTAAACTTCAGATCAGGGGACAGCCGGCAGGTTAACCTGCAAGGAGGTATGTAGCAGCATATTATTTTCTGAGAATGGAATTGACTGAGAAAATACTGCCATACCGATATAATGTAAGTTCAGCCTTAAATGCAGTAGTAGCAACTGGTATCAGGCTGTCATGTATGTATATTTACACTTCAGTATTCTGGGGAATGGCACTTCACTGGGATAATACTGTATGAATAAGACTTTAGCCTAACTTGCAGTGGGACTAGCAACAGGCTTTCTAATGACATTTCATTTATTTGATGTTAAACATTTTTGCTGGCATGTTAAAATCGTTTAATTATCTGAGGTACTGGGTGAAAAATTTTTGGGCACTGTTTTTTTCCACTTGGCGGTCGTTTTATTTAATTTAAGACAGTTTACTGATCTCCCTCACTGTTGTGTTTGAGGGGAAGGGGCCTATTTTGGCGCTTTTGCTACGCATCAGAAAATTCAGTCACAAGTCTGTTTTCTTCCCTGCATGATCCGGTTCGTCTCTACAGAGCTCAGGGGTCTTCAAAAGTTAGTTTGAGGGAGGTAATCACTCACAGCAGACCTGTGAGATTGTGCTTTGACTGTGATAAAAAACGTTTATATTCTGTACATTTTAAAAAACGTTTATATTCTGTACTTTTTTTCTGCTATTCAGGGTTAGTTATCCATTGCTAATGGGGGCAATCCTTTGCTAAAATTGTGTTTTACCGGAAAGAATTTGATGTTATAGTTTCTCCGGTTTATTATTACTCAACTGTCATAACTTTTTTCTGTGCTTCTTAAAGGCACAGTACGGTTTTCATATTTGTAAATTGCTTTGAAAAGTATTTCCAAGTTGCTAGTTTAATTGCTAGTGTGTTAAACATGTCTGACTCAGAGGAATATCTCTGTGCTATATGTGCTAAAGCCAAAGTGGAGCCCAATAGAAATTTATGTACTAATTGCATTGATGCTACTTTAAATAAAAGTCAATCTGTACAAATTGAACATCATTCACCAAACAACGAGGGGAGAGTTATGCCGACTAACTCGCCTCACGTGTCAGTACCTGCATCTCCCGCTCGGGAGGTGCGTGATATTGTAGCGCCGAGTACATCAGGGCGGCCATTACAAATCACATTACAGGATATGGCTAATGTTATGACTGAAGTTTTGTCTAAATTACCAGAACTTAGAGGTAAGCGTGATCACTCTGGGGTGAGAACAGAGTGCGCTGTTAATAATAGGGCCATGTCTGATACTGCGTCACAGTATGCAGAACATGAGGACGGAGAGCTTCAATCTGCAGGTGACGGTTCTGATCCCAATAGAATGGATTCAGACATTTCTAATTTTAAGTTTAAACTCGAAAACCTCCGTGTACTGTTAGGGGAGGTATTAGCAGCTCTGAATGATTGTAACACCGTTGCAATTCCAGAGAAATTATGTAGGCTGGATAGATACTATGCGGTACCGGCGAGTACTGACGTATTTCCTATACCTAAGAGGCTTACAGAGATAATTACTAAGGAGTGGGATAGGCCCGGTGTACCCTTTTTCCCCCCCTCCTGTGTTTAGAAAGATGTTCCCAATAGACGCCACCACACGGGACTTATGGCAGACGGTCCCTAAGGTGGAGGGAGCGGTTTCTACTCTGGCTAAGCGTACCACTATCCCGGTGGAGGATAGCTGTGCCTTTTCAGATCCAATGGATAAAAATTTAGAGGGTTACATTAAGAAAATGTTTGTTCAACAAGGTTTTATATTACAACCCCTTGCATGTGTTGCGTCTGTCTCGGCCGCGGCCGCTTTTTGGTCCGAGTCCCTGGAAGAGACTCTTGACTCAATAACTATAGATGAGATTTCAAGCAAGCTTAAAACACTTAAGCTAGCTAATTCATTTGTTTCAGATGCCGTAGTACATTTAACAAAACTTACGGCTAAGAATTCCGGATTCGCCATTCAGGCGCGCAGAGCACTGTGGCTAAAATCCTGGTCAGCTGACGTTACTTCTAAATTACTTAACATACCTTTCAAAGGGCAGACCTTATTCGGGCCCGGTTTGAAAGAGATTATCGCTGACATTACAGGAGGTAAAGGCCACGCCCTGCCTCAAGACAGAGCCAAACCTAAGGCTAGACAGTCTAATTTTCGTTCCTTTCGTAATTTCAAGGCAGGAGCAGCATCTACTTCCTCTGCTCCAAAGCAGGAAGGAGCTGTTGCTCGCTAGAGACAAGGCTGGAGACCTAACCAGTCCTGGAACAAGGGCAAGCAGGCCAGAAAACCTGCTGCTGCCCCTAAGACAGCATGAATCGAGGGCCCCCGATCCGGGAACGGATCTAGTGGGGGGCAGACTTTCTCTCTTCGCCCAGGCTTGGGCAAGAGATGTCCAGGATCCCTGGGCGTTAGAGATCATATCTCAGGGATACCTTCTGGACTTCAAATCCTCTCCCCCAAAAGGGAGATTTCATCTGTCAAGGTTGTCAACAAGCCAAATAAAGAAAGAGGCGTTTCTACGCTGTGTACAAGATCTTTTACTAATGGGAGTGATCCATCCGGTTCCGCGGTCGGAACATGGACAGGGGTTTTACTCAAATCTGTTTGTGGTTCCCAAAAAAGAGGGAACCTTCAGGCCAATCTTGGATTTAAAGATCCTAAACAAATTCCTAAGAGTTCCATCGTTCAAAATGGAAACTATTCGGACAATCCTACCCATGATCCAAAAGGGTCAGTACATGACCACAGTGGATTTAAAGGATGCTTACCTTCACATACCGATTCACAAAGATCATTACCGGTATCTAAGGTTTGCCTTCCTAGACAGGCATTACCAGTTTGTAGCTCTTCCATTCGGATTGGCTACGGCTCCAAGAATCTTCACAAAGGTTCTGGGTGCTCTTCTGGCGGTACTAAGACCGCGAGGAATTTCGGTAGCTCCGTACCTAGACGACATTCTGATACAAGCTTCAAGCTTTCAAACTGCCAAGTCTCATACAGAGTTAGTACTGGCATTTCTAAAGTCGCATGGATGGAAGGTGAACGAAAAGAAGAGTTCTCTCTTTCCACTCACAAGAGTTCCCTTCTTAGGGACTCTTATAGATTCTGTAGAAATGAAGATCTACCTGACAGAAGACAGGTTAACAAAGCTTCAAAATGCATGCCGTGTCCTTCATTCCATTCAACACCCGTCAGTGGCTCAATGCATGGAGGTGATCAGCTTAATGGTAGCGGCAATGGACATAGTACCCTTTGCACGCCTACATCTCAGACCGCTGCAATTGTGCATGCTAAGTCAGTGGAATGGGGATTACTCAGATTTGTCCCCTACTCTGAATCTGGATCAAGAGACCAGAAATTCTCTTCTATGGTGGCTTTCTCGGCCACATCTGTCCAGGGGGATGCCATTCAGCAGGCCAGATTGGACAATTGTAACAACAGACGCCAGCCTACTAGGCTGGGGCGCTGTCTGGAATTCTCTGAAAGCTCAGGGATCATGGACTCAGGAGGAGAGTCTCCTACCAATAAACATTCTGGAATTGAGAGCAGTTCTCAATGCCCTTCTGGCTTGGCCCCAGTTAACAACTCGGGGGTTCATCAGGTTTCAGTCGGACAACATCACGACTGTAACTTACATCAACCATCAGGGAGGGACAAGAAGCTCCCTAGCAATGATGGAAGTATCAAAGATAATTCGCTGGGCAGAGTCTCACTCTTGCCACCTGTCAGCAATCCACATCCCGGGAGTGGAGAACTGGGAGGCGGATTTCCTAAGTCGTCAGACTTTTCATCCGGGGGAGTGGGAACTTCATCCGGAGGTCTTTGCCCAAATACTTCGACGTTGGGGCAAACCAGAGATAGATCTCATGGCGTCTCGACAGAACGCCAAGCTTCCTTGTTACGGGTCCAGATCCAGGGATCCGGGAGCGGTCCTGATAGATGCCTTGACAGCACCTTGGACCTTCGGGATGGCTTATGTGTTTCCACCCTTCCCGATGCTTCCTCGATTGATTGCCAGAATCAAACAGGAGAGTGCATCGGTGATTCTAATAGCGCCTGCGTGGCCACGCAGGACTTGGTATGCAGATCTAGTGGACATGTCATCCTGTCCACCCTGGTCTCTGCCTCTAAGACGGGACCTTCTGATTCAGGGTCCCTTCAAACATCAAAATCTAATTTCTCTGAAGCTGACTGCTTGGAAATTGAACGCTTAATTTTATCAAAACGTGGTTTTTCTGAGCCAGTAATTGATACCTTAATACAGGCTAGGAAGCCTGTTACCAGAAAGATTTACCATAAAATATGGCGTAAATACTTATATTGGTGCGAATCCAAAAGTTACTCATGGAGTAAGGTTAGGATTCCTAGGATATTGTCTTTTCTACAAGAAGGTTTAGAAAAGGGTTTATCCGCTAGTTCCTTTAAAGGGACAGATTTCAGCTCTGTCCATTCTTTTACACAAACGTCTGTCAGAGGTTCCAGACGTTCAGGCTTTTTGCCAGGCTTTGGCCAGGATTAAGCCTGTGTTTAAAACTGTTGCTCCACTATGCAGCTTAAATTTAGTTCTTAACGTTTTACAGGGTGTTCCGTTTGAACCCCTTCATTCCATTGATATCAAGCTGTTATCTTGGAAAGTTCTGTTTTTAATGGCTATTTCCTCGGCTCGTAGAGTCTCTGAGTTATCAGCCTTACATTGTGATTCTCCGTATCTGATTTTTCATTCAGATAAGGTAGTTCTGCGTACTAAACCTGGGTTCTTACCTAAGGTTGTCACTAATAAGAATATCAATCAAGAGATTGTTGTGCCATCATTGTGTCCGAATCCTTCTTCAAAGAAGGAACGACTTCTGCACAATCTAGATGTAGTCCGTGCCCTGAAATTTTATTTACAGGCAACTAAAGATTTTCGCCAAACTTCTTCCCTGTTTGTCGTTTATTCTGGACAGAGGAGAGGTCAAAAAGCTTCTGCTACCTCTCTCTCTTTTTGGCTTCGTAGCATAATACGTTTAGCCTATGAGTCTGCTGGACAGCAGCCTCTTGAAAGAATTACAGCTCATTCCACTAGAGCTGTGGCTTCCACTTGGGCCTTTAAGAACGAGGCCTCTGTTGAACAGATTTGCAAGGCTGCAACTTGGTCTTCTCTTCATACTTTTTTTCCAAATTTTACAAATTTGACACTTTTGCTTCTTCGGAGGCTGTTTTTGGGAGAAAGGTTCTTCAGGCAGTGGTTCCTTCCGTATTAAGAGCCTGCCTGTCCCTCCCGTCATCCGTGTACTTTAGCTTTGGTATTGGTATCCCAGAAGTAATGATGACCCGTGGACTGACCACACTTAACAGGAGAAAACATAATTTATGCTTACCTGATAAATTCCTTTCTCCTGTAGTGTGGTCAGTCCACGGCCCGCCCTGTTTGTATGGCAGGTCTAAATTTTTTTTTTTAAATTATACTCCAGTCACCACTGCACCCTTTGGCTTCTCCTTTCTCGTTGGTTCTCGGTCGAATGACTGGGTGTGACGTAGAGGGGAGGAGCTATATAGCAGCTCTGCTGGGTGATCCTCTTGCACTTCCTGTTGGGGAGGAGTTAATATCCCAGAAGTAATGATGACCCGTGGACTGACCACACTACAGGAGAAAGGAATTTATCAGGTAAGCATAAATTATGTTTTTTTTTTTTTTTTTTTTTTTCTCAGAACACCTGACTATGCAGAAAAAATCATATATTTTTTTATTTAAAGACCCGACTTGTGTACTATAAAATAAACTTTATTAGGGGTCTTTTTTTTATTTTATTTTTATTTCACATATAATGCCCCATTCACAAGCAAATACACATGTTTTTTTGGTACTTTATTTTCAAAACATCTGTTGTGTGGTACAGCTCCAAGACGTGAAAGTTAGTAGCTGCTAAGAGAGCTGAGATCAAGGGGTTTTGAAGAATCTCCCCCCATATAACTCCTTGCAGCTACCGGTGCATCCTGGTTCAGGCCCTTAGTGACGTCACCATGTGCATATATGGTGGCTTTCCCAGTCTGTAGTGCTAGGGATTGGCCAAAACCGCATTTGATTGGCGATCACCCTGCATGGCAGTCTTCATGTGCATAAAATCAGTTAATAGCAACACTAGGTGCTCTCCATGTGTATTCTATATACAAAGTCTTTTAATAATTTCAATATGTTTAGAAATTAGTTTAATTTTCTATCTATCTCTATATCTCTATATCTTTATATCTATCTTCTCTATCTAACCTATCTATTCTATTTTATCTATTCTATTTTATCTATTCTATTTTATCTATTCTATTTTATCTATTCTATTCTATCTAATCTATTCTATCTAATCTATTCTATCTAATCTATTCTATCTAATCTATTCTATTCAATCTATTCTATCTATCTATTCTATCTGTGTGTATGTGTGTGTGTGTGTGTGTGTGTATATATATATGTATATGTGTGTGTGTATATGTGTATATATATATATATATATATATGTATATATATGTATGTATATGTATATATATATATATATATATATATATATATATATATATATATATATATATATATATATATATATATATTATATACAAAATCAGAAACAGACCTTGCACTCGCTGGATTTTTTAACAAACTTTTTTACTTGGCAAAAATAGTGACGTTTCGGGGACAGTGTATCCCCTTCCTCAGACAGTGAATGCTTCAAACTTAGGTGAATTTATACAAACAAATAAATAACCCCTCCCCCCAATTAGCAAGAAAACAGCCAAAAGTGTTGCTATGGTGACCATATGTCACAAAGTGAACATCGTATATACATTATAATATAAGCAATCAAAGCTATGACAGTGAAGATGATCAAATTAAAAGACCTGTAGTAAAATGAACATGGTAAACAACTTAACATTTCAAATACTGGTATTCTTAACAAATCCCTAATGTCCGTTATTGTCCGGGGAGCCAGCCAATATTGGAAGCCTTATATGTTGTAGCCTAGGTGGTCAGGCATACAATACACACTCAAAACCTACCAAAATTGGAAAACAAAGTTCTAATGTAGATCGCCGTGTCCCACGCCATCGCAACACGCCCGCACTAGGTAGATCAGACAAACCCGGAAGTGCATCGGCCAATCACGTGTCTGGCCATGCACCAATCACTCGGGTTGCGGTTGGAGTTGTCATGGCAATGGGTCACAACGATCCAAATAGCAACAAAGAAGCATATCGGACAAATCAGCTACTAAGCATAACATTGTAATAGTACACATCAATAGATACTTGTAATAAATGCTGCTACAAGTGCTATACCACTGCCGTAAATATAACCAGTAAATCATATATATAGAGCCATCTTGCCGTATTCTGATGGGGGTATAATAATATCATACATTCTCCCTAGAGCGCATCTATATCATAGTGGGCGCTGCTACCCCCATCAGAATACGGCAAGATGGCTCTATATATATGATTTACTGGTTATATTTACGGCAGTGGTATAGCACTTGTAGCAGCATTTATTACAAGTATCTATTGATGTGTACTATTACAATGTTATGCTTAGTAGCTGATTTGTCCGATATGCTTCTTTGTTGCTATTTGGATCGTTGTGACCCATTGCCATGACAACCCCAACCGCAACCCGAGTGATTGGTGCATGGCCAGACACGTGATCGGCCGATGCACTTCCGGGTTTGTCTGTTCTACCTAGTGCGGGCGTGTTGCGATGGCGTGGGACACGACGATCTACATTAGAACTTTGTTTTCCAATTTTGGTAGGTTTTGAGTGTGTATTGTATGCCTGACCACCTAGGCTACAACATATAAGGCTTCCAATATTGGCTGGCTCCCCGGACAATAACGGACATTAGGGATTTGTTAAGAATACCAGTATTTGAAATGTTAAGAAGTTTACCATGTTCATTTTACTACAGGTCTTTTAATTTGATCATCTTCACTGTCATAGCTTTGATTGCTTATATTATAATGTATATACGATGTTCACTTTGTGACATATGGTCACCATAGCAACACTTTTGGCGGTTTTCTTGCTAATTGGGGGGAGGGGTTATTTATTTGTTTGTATAAATTCACCTAAGTTTGAAGCATTCACTGTCTGAGGAAGGGGATACACTGTCCCCGAAACGTCACTATTTTTGCCAAGTAAAAAAGTTTGTTAAAAAATCCAGCGAGTGCAAGGTCTGTTTCTGATTTTGTATCTAATTTCACTAGCACCCTGGTTGTTGCATATAAGTGAGAGTGCACATCTTTGCTAAACGGATATATATATATATATATATATATATATATATATATATATATATATATATATATATATATATATATATATATATATATATATATATATATATATATATATATATATATATATATATATATATATATATATATATATATATATATATATATAATCTCTTCATCTCTCTCTCTTTATCTCCTCTCTCTTCATCTCTCCATCTCCTCTCTCTTCATCTCTCCATCTCTCTCTAAAACCTGCACACTTTCTGAGGCACCAGCTTTTACTGAAGCACAGTATATACATACAGTATCTCACAAAAGTGAGTACACCCATCACATTGTGACAACACTGAAGAAATGACACTTTGCTACAATGTAATGTAGTGTGAACAGCCTGTATAACGGTGCAAATTTGCTGTCCCCTCTAAAATAACACAGTCATTAATGTCTAAACCACTGGCAACAAAAGTGAGTACACCCCTAAGTGGAAATGTCCAAATTGGGCCCAATTAGCCATTTTCCCTCCCTGGTGTCTTGTGAGTGTTACAAGGTCTCAGGTGTGAATGGGGAGAAGGTGTGTTAAATTTGGTGTTATCTCTCACACACTCTCATACAGGTCACTGGAAGTTCAGCATGGCACCTCATGGCAAAGAACTCTCTGAGGATCTGAAAAAAAAGAATTGTTGCTTTACATAAAGATGGCCTAGGCTTTAAGAAGATTGCCAAGACCCTGAAACTGAGCTGCAGCACGGTGGGCAAGACCATACAGCGGTTTCACAGGACAGGTTCCACTAAGAACAGGCCTCGCCGTGGTTGACCAAAGGAGTTGAGTGCATGTGCTCGGCGTCATATCAAGAGGTTGTCTTTGGGAAATAGACGTTTGAGTGCTGCCAGCATTGCTGCAGAGGTTGAAGGGGTGGGGGGGTCAGCCTGTCGGTGCTCAGACCATACGCCGCACACTGCATCAAACTGGTCTGCATGGCTGTCATCCCAGAAGGAAGCCTCTTCTAAAGATGATGCACAAGAAAGCCCGCAGACTAAGGACATGGATTACTGGAACCATGTCCTGTAGTCCGATGAGACCAAGAAAAACTTATTTGGTTCAGATGGTGTCAAGCGTGTGTGGCGGCAACCAGGTGAGGAGTACAAAGACAAGTGTGTCTTGCGTACAGTCAAGCATGGTGGTGGGAGTGTCATGGTCTTGGCCTGCATGAGTGCTGCCGGCACTGGGAAGATTTAGTTCATTGAGGGAACCATGAATGCCAACATGTACTGTGACATACTGAAGCAGAGCATGATTCCCCCCCCCCCCCCCCTCCCTTCGGAGACTGGGCCGCAGGGCAGTATTCCAACATAACGACCCCAAACACACCTCCAAGACGACCACTGCCTTGCTAAAGAAGCTGAGGGTAAAGGTGATGGACTGGCCAAGCAGGTCTCCAGACCTAAACTCTATTAAGTATCTGTGGGGCATCCTTAATCGTAAGGTGGGGGAGCGCAAGGTCTCTAACATCCACCAGCTCTGTGATGTTGTCATGGAGGAGTGGAAGAGGACTCCAGTGGCAACCTGTGAATCTCTGGTGAACTCCATGCCCAAGAGGGTTAAGGCAGTGCTGGAAAATAATGGTGCCCACACAAAATATTGACACTTTGAGCCCAATTTGGACATTTCCACTTTGGGGTGTACTCACTTTTATTGCCAACGGTTTAGACATTAATGGCTGTGTGTTGAGTTATTTTTAGGGGACAGCAAATTTACACTGTTATACAGGCTGTACACTCACTACTTTACATTGTAGCAAAGTGTCATTTCTTCAGTGTTGTCACATGAAAAGATATAATAAAATATTTACAAAAATGTGAGGGGTGTACTCACTTTTGTGAGATACTGTATATGCATTTTGTGATTGTCTGGTGGCTTGTCACATGATGCAGGGGAAGGGAAAATTGGATTAACGTTTACATTTGCCAGATATATATTCTACTATTTATTTCAAATTTAAACTCAGTGCTATTGTATTATCCTTTTTTAATGTGTGTTTGTTGGTTGTTCAGTTTTTTAAGTATATGCTAACAAAAAATAGCAATGACTGCAACTTTGAAACAATACCTTAGACATTAGCCCAGGTTTAAAGGGACATTGTAGTGCAAAAATGATATGCTCAAATTTTTAGAGCATTAAATTTTTGCCCTATTCGTTGTTGAAATCTATATGTTTAAACCGCACAAAGGGGTTAAAGTGATGGTAAATTTAAAGGTTGGAAAATATATATTTAGATTGTGTGTATTAAATATATTAAAATCGCTGCATTAATTATTTTTTTTTTTAATTGAGAACTTGTAAAATGCATTAGAAAGACAAAACTAAATTTTAAAAGTTCTGCCTCCCTTCCATTTACTTGTTTCTCATGTGTGACGTAGAGATAGCGGCTCCACCCACTCTCTACGTAGGCTGCAATGCACACTACGGAGCTCTACCTTTTACACATGCGCAAACGTCCTTTTAATGGTAAATAGTTAAAAAATGACATGCTCTAATTCATTATTCATATCGCACCACAATGTACCTTTTAAGTGTTTGTTTTGCAAAATTCTTAATGTATTATATCAATGAGTTGATGTGTAAATGACAAAGCATATGAAAATGTGGAATTATTAAAAGGCATAAACTTTGAAATAGGATCTGTGAAACATAAGCTGCTCCACCTAGTAGTATTGCACAGATTTTTATAAATATTTGCTATACTACTTTATATAGCACCTCTTACGTTTCACAGATCCTACTGTATATTCTAACTGGGATGCCCATCTAGTCCTGAGAGTAGTATATGGTCCAAATAGATCTCACCACTCTTCCTTTGTGAGAGGAATATTGGTGAGATCTATTTGGACCGTATACCACAGATTGTTGTGCACATCAGAGCCCCCTTTTGTATTCAAATTTGTGTGCTTTTGTTATCCACTTTTAAAATATTTGGATAAAGTGGGGATGAACCAAAGAATTCATAAAACTGTTTCTATACAGGAGGACGAACATCTCACTGATTGCCCCAGGAGGCCTCAGTTACTAAGGAGGAAACTGCTTCCTTACAAGTCACAGTATTTGAAGCGAAGGTTTACTCCAGTGCCTAGAGCTTTGCAGCGGAAGGTATGATTTATTTATGTATTTATTTTGTAGGCCACAGCGAGTAGTTAAGTGCAAAACACACAAACCACATTTGTTTTTAAAATATGCTACAAGTATGTTCTGCACTATAATTGTGGTTTGACTTTATTTATAAATATATATATTTATTATATACACAATATATTATACTCACAAGTACGTCACACAAGTAAACATCTTATTAAAAAACAGGGAACCCCTGGTTTAGATGAATGGGGTTCAGGAAATGGCAGATGCTGGTACAGTGACTTTTATAAGCTTATATTAAAATATTTTTTGTTTGTTTAAAGGGATGTAGAACCTTCTGTTTCATTGTTGTAATAAAAAAAGAGCAGTGGATTTATTTAATATAAATCGCTGGTCCCCAGTAAACAAGCAGATTTTAAACTTGGAAGTCTTGCTAGTTGACACTATAAAATAGCTGCAGTCCTTTTATTGCCCATGCTCAGCAGAGTACGTTTGATGCAAAAACCATGTAATAATAGAACTTTGTAACTGTAGTACCCTTATCTAACTGCAGACAGTGGCTACACAGAATTTCTAATAGTACATTAAGCAAGAAAATATTCCTATCACTATACATAAACCCTATTTCTCCTGTTAAGTGTAGTCAGTCCACGGGTCATCCATTACTTATGGAATATATCTCTTCCCAACAGGAAACTGCAAGAGAATTACCCAGCAGAGCTGCTATATAGCTCCTCCCCTCACATATCATACTCAGTCATTCTCTTGCAGCCTAACTAAAAAGGAAGCTGTGAGAGATCTGTGGTGTTTTTTAACTTAGTTTATTTCTACAATCAAAAGTTTGTTATTTTTAAATGGCACCGGAGTGTGCTGTTTATTCTCAGGCAGCATTAGAAGAAGAATCTGCCTGGGTTTTTTTCTATGGTCTTAGCAGACGTAACTAAGATCCACTGGCTGTTTCTCATCTGAGGAGTGAGGTAACTTCAGAGAAGGGGAATAGCATGCAGGGCTCCCCTGCAACAAATGAGGTATGTGCAGTAATTTATTTTCTGAGTAATGGAATTGACTGAGAAAATACTGCTGATACCATTGTAAAGTAAGTTCAGCCTTAAATGCAGTGATAGCGACTGGTATCAGGCTGATGTGTGTGTGTGTGTGTACACTGAATGTATTTTTCTAAGGAATGGAATTGACTCTGAAAATACTGTTAATACTGAAATAATGTATGAGCCTTAACTGCAGTAAAAACGACTGGTAGGCTTATTAATAATAATACATAACTTTCAAATGTATGTTTAAAACGTTTACTGGCTTGTTAATCGTTTTTGTGAGGTACTTGGTGATAAAACTTATTAGGGCATGATTTTTACCACATGGCCATTTTTGTTTTCTGCATAGAAACAGTTTCTGAGCTTCCCCACTGTTGTAATATGAGTGGGAGGGGCCTATTTTAGCGCTTTTTTGCGCAGTAAAAATTCAGTCACAATCTGTCTACTTCATCCTCCATGATCCAGAGCTCAGGGGTCTTCAAAATCCATTTTGAGGGAGGTAATCAGGCACAGCAGTGCTGTGACAGTGTATTTGACTGTGAGAAAAACGTTAATTATATAATTGTTATCCGTTTTTGGGTACTAAGGGGTTAATCATCCATTTGCTGGTGGGTGCAATCCTTTGCTAACTTAATACATTTACTGTGAAAATTTGGTTGCTTTAACTATTTTGGTCATTGTTATTTCAACTGTGTCAGTTTTTCTGTGCTTCTTAAAGGCACAGTAACGTTTTTTATATTGCTTGTAAATTAATTTTGAAAAGTATTTCCAAGTTTGCTAGTCTCATTGCTAGTTTGTTTAAACATGTCTGACTCAGATGAATCTCTTTGTTCACTATGTTTAAAGGCCAATGTGGAGCCCAATAGAAATTTGTGTACTAATTGCATTGATGCTACTTTAAATAAAAGTCAATCTTTACATGTAAAGAAATTATCACCAGACGACGAGGGGGAAGTTATGCCGACTAACTCTCCTCACGTGTCAGTACCTTCGCCTCCCGCTCAGGAGGTGCGTGATTTTGTGGCGCCAAGTACATCAGGGAGGCCCTTACAAATCACTTTGCAAGACATGGCTACTGTTATGACAGAAGTATTATCTAAGTTGCCAGAAATAAGAGGCAAGCGCGATAGCTCTGGGTTAAGGATAGAGCGCGCGGATGAGATGAGAGCCATGTCAGATACTGCGTCACAGTTTGCAGAACGTGAGGACGGAGAGCTTCATTCTGTGGGTGACGGATCTGATCCAGGGAGACTGGATTCAGAGATTTCCAATTTTAAATTTAAGCTAGAGAACCTCCGCACATTGCTAGGGGAGGTATTAGCGGCTCTGAATGATTGTAACACGGTTGCAATTCCAGAGAAATTATGTAGGTTGGATAGATACTATGCGGTACCGGTGTGTACTGACGTATTTCCTATACCAAAAAGGCTTACAGAGATTATTAGCAAGGAGTGGGATAGACCGGGTGTGCCTTTTACCCCTCCTCCCATATTTAGGAAAATGTTTCCTATTGACGCCACCACACGAGACTTATGGCGGTCCCTAAGGTGGAGGGAGCAGTTTCTACTTTAGCTAAGCGTACCACTATCCCGGTGGAGGATAGTTGTGCCTTTTCAGATCCAATGGATAAGAAATTAGAGGGTTACCTTAAGAAAATGTTTGTTCAACAAGGTTTTATTTTACAGCCCCTCGCATGCATTGCGCCTGTCACTGCTGCGGCAGCATTCTGGTTTGAGTCTCTGAAAGAGGCCATTCGCTCAGCTCCATTGGATGAAATAATCAACAAGCTTAAGACACTTAAGCTAGCTAACGCATTTGTTTCTGATGCCGTTGTGCATTTAACCAAACTTACGGCTAAGAACTCCGGATTCGCCATCCAAGCGCGCAGAGCGCCATGGCTTAAATCCTGGTCAGCTGACGTGACTTCTAAATCTAAATTGCTTAATATTCCTTTCAAAGGGCAGACCTTATTCGGGCCCGGCTTGAAAGAAATTATTGCTGACATTACGGGAGGTAAGGGCCATGCTCTACCTCAGGACAGGGCCAAATCAAAGGCCAAACAGTCTAATTTTCGTGCCTTTTGTAACTTCAAGGCAGGAGCAGCATCAACTTCTTCCGCTCCAAAACAGGAAGGAGCTGTTGCTCGTTACAGACAGGGCTGGAAAGTTAACCAGTCCTGGAACAGGGGCAAGCAGGCCAAGAAACCTGCTGCTGCCCCCAAAACAGCATGAAGAGAGGGCCCCCTATCCGGAAACGGATCTAGTGGGGGGCAGACTTTCTCTCTTCGCCCAGGCTTGGGCAAGAGATGTCCAGGATCCCTGGGCGTTGGAGATCATATCTCAGGGATATCTCCTGGACTTCCAAACCTCTCCTCCACGGGGGAGATTTAATCTTTCAAGGTTATCAGCAAACCAAATAAAGAAAGAGCCGTTTCTACGCTGTGTACAAGACCTCTTACTAATGGGGGTAATCCACCCAGTTCCGCGGACGGAACACGGGCAGGGATTCTATTCAAACCTATTTGTGGTTCCCAAGAAAGAGGGAACCTTCAGGCCAATCTTGGACTTAAAAATCCTAAACAAATTTCTAAGAGTTCCATCATTCAAAATGGAAACTATTCGAACCATCCTTCCCATGATCCAAGAGGGTCAGTACATGACCACAGTGGATCTAAAGGATGCCTACCTTCACATACCGATTCACAAGGACCATTACCGGTATCTAAGATTTGCCTTCCTAGACAGGCATTACCAGTTTGTAGCTCTTCCCTTCGGATTAGCTACGGTTCCAAGAATCTTTACAAAAATTCTAGGATCACTTCTGGCGGTACTAAGACCGCGAGGCATAGCGGTGACTCCGTACCTAGACGACATTCTGATGCAAGCGTCAAGTTTTCAAACTGCCAAGTCTCATACAGAGATAGTTCTGGCATTTCTGAGGTCGCATGGGTGGAAGGTGAACATGGAAAAGAGTTCTCTATTACCACTTACAAGAGTTCCCTTTCTAGGGACTCTTATAGATTCTGTAGAGATGAAAATTTACCTGACAGAGGCCAGGTTATTAAAACTTCTAAATGCTTGCCGTGTCCTTCACTCCATTCCACACCCGTCAGTAGCTCAGTGCATGGAAGTAATCGGCTTAATGGTAGCGGCAATGGACATAGTACCATTTGCGCGCCTGCATCTCAGACCGCTGCAATTGTGCATGCTAAGTCAGTGGAACGGGGATTACTCAGATTTGTCCCCCCTACTAAATCTGGATCAAGAGACCAGAGAGTCTCTTCTATGGTGGCTTTCTCGGCCACATCTGTCCAAGGGGATGACCTTTCGCAGGCCAGATTGGACGATTGTAACAACAGACGCCAGCCTTCTAGGCTGGGGAGCAGTCTGGAATTCCCTGAAAGCTCAGGGATTATGGACTCAGGAGGAGAAACTCCTCCTAATAAATATTCTGGAGTTAAGAGCAATATTCAATGCTCTCCTAGCTTGGCCTCAGTTAGCAACTCTGAGGTTCATCAGATTTCAATCGGACAACATCACGACTGTGGCTTACATCAACCATCAAGGGGGAACCAGAAGTTCCCTAGCGATGTTGGAAGTCTCAAAGATAATTCGCTGGGCAGAGTCTCACTCTTGCCACCTGTCAGCGATCTACATCCCAGGCGTGGAGAACTGGGAGGCGGATTTTCTAAGTCGCCAGACTTTTCATCCGGGGGAGTGGGAGCTTCATCCGGAGGTCTTTGCTCAACTGATTCGTCGTTGGGGCAAACCAGATCTGGATCTCATGGCGTCTCGTCAGAACGCCAAGCTTCCTTGTTACGGATCCAGGTCCAGGGACCCGGGAGCGGTGCTGATAGATGCTCTGACAGCCCCTTGGGTCTTCAACATGGCTTATGTGTTTCCACCATTCCCGATGCTTCCTCGTTTGATTGCCAAGATCAAACAGGAGAGAGCTTCGGTGATTCTGATAGCGCCTGCGTGGCCACGCAGGACCTGGTATGCAGACCTAGTGGACATGTTGTCCTGTCCACCGTGGTCTCTACCTCTGAGACAGGACCTTCTAATTCAGGGTCCTTTCAAACATCCAAATCTAATTTCTCTGAGGCTGACTGCATGGAGATTGAACGCTTGATTCTATCAAAGCGTGGCTTCTCGGAGTCGGTTATTGATACCTTAATACAGGCTAGGAAGCCTGTTACCAGAAAAATTTACCATAAGATATGGCGTAAATATTTACATTGGTGCGAATCCAAGAGTTACTCATGGAGTAAGGTTAGGATTCCTAGGATATTGTCCTTTCTACAAGAGGGTTTAGAAAAGGGCTTATCTACTAGTTCGTTAAAGGGACAGATTTCTGCTCTGTCTATTCTTCTACACAAACGTCTGGCTGAATTTCCAGACGTTCAGGCTTTCTGTCAGGCTTTAACTAGGATTAAGCCTGTGTTTAAGTCTGTTGCTCCGCCGTGGAGCTTAAACTTAGTTCTTAATGTTCTTCAAGGCGTTCCATTTGAACCCCTTCATTCCATTGATATCAAGCTGTTATCTTGGAAAGTTCTGTTTTTGATGGCTATTTCCTCGGCTCGAAGAGTCTCTTAGTTATCTGCCTTACATTGTGATTCTCCTTATCTGATTTTTCATTCAGACAAGGTAGTCCTGCGTACTAAACCTGGGTTCTTACCTAAGGTAGTTACTAACAGGAATATCAATCAAGAGATTGTTGTTCCATCTCTGTGTCCTAACCCTTCTTCAAAGAAGGAACGACTTTTGCATAATCTGGACGTAGTCCGTGCCCTGAAATTCTATTTGCAGGCAACTAAGGATTTTCGTCAAACTTCTTCCCTGTTTGTCGTTTACTCTGGACAGAGGAGAGGTCAAAAGGCTTCGGCTACCTCTCTCTCTTTTTGGCTTTGTAGCATAATACGCTTAGCCTATGAGACTGCTGGACAGCAGCCTCCTGAAAGGATTACAGCTCATTCTACTAGAGCTGTGGCTTCCACCTGGGCCTTTAAAAATGAGGCCTCTGTTGAACAGATTTGCAAGGCTGCGACTTGGTCTTCGCTTCACACTTTTTCAAAATTTTACAAATTTGACACTTTTGCTTCGTCGGAGGCTATTTTTGGGAGAAAGGTACTTCAGGCAGTGGTTCCTTCTGTTTAATGTTCCTGCCTTGTCCCTCCCTTCATCCGTGTACTTTAGCTTTGGTATTGGTATTCCATAAGTAATGGATGACCCGTGGACTGACTACACTTAACAGGAGAAAACATAATTTATGCTTACCTGATAAATTCCTTTCTCCTGTAGTGTAGTCAGTCCACGGCCCGCCCTGTTTTTACGGCAGGTCTAAATTTTAATTAAACTCCAGTAACCACTGTACCCTATGGTTCCTCCTTTCTCGTCTGCTTTGGTCGAATGACTGAGTATGATAGGTGAGGGGAGGAGCTATATAGCAGCTCTGCTGGGTAATTCTCTTGCAGTTTCCTGTTGGGAAGAGATATATTCCATAAGTAATGGATGACCCGTGGACTGACTACACTACAGGAGAAAGGAATTTATCAGGTAAGCATAAATTATGTTTTGTTTCTACTACATTTATTGTACATAAACCTCACATGGTAAAATCCTATACTTTAAAATGTTTGTGTGTAAAAATAATAGATCCCAATGATGACCTAAATACACCATGGAAATACAATTCTACTTAACCTTAGACCTAATCTACATCTCCTTGAATACATAAAATTTACATTGTATACATTTCAAATAATTCATACACACTTAAATGTGTCTTAAAGTACAACATAGATCACAGCCCTTCTGATATATTTTTAAAATCCACGTAGTTCATAACCCTTCTTACATATTTTTGTAATCTACAAATAGGCGTAGAAAACAAAACGTGTTTTTTAAATATATTCATTAATTGTCCAAAAAATACTGGACAAAATATCTAAATAGTATTCTTAGATACAGCTGGCAAAATATACATTATTCACATCTATCTGTGAATGGCCTTAAACTAATCATTTTCTCTAGTTTTTTTTTTTTTTTTTTTTAAACTTGCACGTCATATCTTATGGAGCCTGAATTGATTTAAAATTTCTGGCCTTTTTTTACTAATCAAATTACTTCACTTTGGCACTACTTGACTAGCTAACAATAAATACACTTCATCTACATAAAAAAAATATTCAAACTTGCAATTCTTTATGCCAAGAAGTCTAAACATGCACAGAACTGGCTACCAGTATGATGTTAGGCCACATACGTACGTGCACATACCAAAAATTCTACTGGATAAAGGCGTTTTTAAAAGTTGATGGTTGTATTGGTAACTTTTGAAGAAAACTTAAAAAAAAAAAGCATGTTTCTAGTATTGTTTAAAATGCACTTTCTCCTGTTAAGTGTGGTCAGTCCACGGGTCATCATTACTTCTGGGATATTATCTCCTCCCCTACAGGAAGTGCAAGAGGATTCACCCAGCAGAGCTGCTATATAGCTCCTCCCCTCTACGTCACCTCCAGTCATTCTCTTGCACCCAACGAATAGATAGGATGTGTGAGAGGACTGTGGTGATTTAATTAGTTTATTACCTTCAATCAAAAGTTTGTTATTTTATAATAGCACCGGAGTGTGTTATTCATTCTCTGGTAGAATTTGAAGAAGAATCTACCTGAGTTTTTTTCTATGATTTTAGCCGGAGTAGTTAAGATCATATTGCTGTTTCTCGGCCATCTGAGGAGAGGTAAACTTCAGATCAGGGGACAGCGGGCAGATTAATCTGCAAAGAGGTATGTAGCAGTTTGTTATTTTCTGACATGGAATTGATGAGAAAATCCTGCCATACCATTATAATGTAAACTCAGCCTTAAATGCAGTAGATGTAGCTGGTATCAGGCTGTCATGTATGTATATTTTACACTTCAGTATTCTGGGGAATGGTACTTCACTGGTTTTATACTGTATGCATAGAATTTACCTAATTTGCAGGGACTTGCAATAGGTTTTAAATAACAATTGATTTATTGAGGTTAAACGTTTTTTTGCTGGCATGTAAAAACGTTTATTTCTCTGAGGTACTGGGTGAAAAAATGTTGTGGGCACTATTTTTTCCACTTGGCAATAGTTTTGTTTAATCTAAAGCAGTTCACTGATCTCTCTCACTGTTATGTGTGAGGGGGAGGGGCCATTTTTGGCGCTTTTACTACGCATCAAAAAATTCAGTCAGAGGTTCATTTTCTTCCTGCATGATCCGGTTCATCTCTTCAGAACTCAGGGATCTTCAAAGCCCTTTTTTGAGGGAGGTAATCATCACAGCAGAGCTGTGAAGAGTGTAGCTGACTGTGATAAAGAACGTTTATTTGTATATTTTTTTCTGCTGACAGGGTTAGTTATCCTTTGCTAATGGGAACAATCCTTTGCTAAAATTGTATATTTCTTACAAAGATTTGATGCTATAACTTAATTATTTTCAACTGTCATAATTTTTTCTGTGCTTCTTATAGGCACAGTTCGTTTTCATACAATTGTAAATTACTTGAAAAAGCATTTCCAAGTTGCTAGTTAATTGCTAGTGTGTTAAACATGTCTGATTCAGAGGAAGATACATGTGTTATATGTACTAATGCCAAAGTGGAGCCCAATAGAAGTTTATGTACTAACTGTATTGATGCTACTTTAAATAAAAGTCAATCTGTACAAATTGAACATATTTCACCAGACAACGAGGGGAGAGTTATGCCGACTAACTCGCCTCACGTGTCAGTACCTGCATCTCCCGCTCGGGAGGTGCGTGATATTGTAGCGCCGAGTACATCTGGGCGGCCATTTCAAATCACATTACAGGATATGGCTACTGTTATGACTGAAGTTTTGGCTAAATTACCTGAACTTAGAGGCAAGCGTGATCACTCTGGGGTGAGAACAGAGTGCGCTGATAATATTAGGGCCATGTCAGACACTGCGTCACAGGCGACAGAACATGAGGACGGAGAACTTCATTCTGTGGGTGACGGTTCTGATCCAAATAGATTGGATTCAGATATTTCAAATTTTAAATTTAAGCTGGAAAACCTCCGTGTATTACTAGGGGAGGTGTTAGCGGCTCTGAATGATTGTAACACAGTTGCAATACCAGAAAAAATGTGTAGGTTGGATAAATATTTTGCGGTACCGGCGAGTACTGATGTTTTTCCTATACCTAAGAGACTTACTGAAATTGTTACTAAGGAGTGGGATAGACCCGGTGTGCCGTTCTCACCCCCTCTGATATTTAGAAAAATGTTTCCAATAGACGCCACCACACGGGACTTATGGCAAACGGTCCCTAAGGTGGAGGGAGCAGTTTCTACTTTAGCTAAGCGTACCACTATCCCGGTGGAGGATAGCTGTGCCTTTTCAGATCCAATGGATAAAAAATTAGAGGGTTACCTTAAGAAAATGTTTGTTCAACAAGGTTTTATATTGCAACCTCTTGCATGTATTGCGCCTGTCACGGCTGCAGCAGCATTTTGGTTTGAGTCTCTGGAAGAGACACTTCAATCATCTACACTAGATGAGATTACAGACAAACTTAAAGCCCTTAAGTTAGCTTACTCATTTATTTCAGATGCCGTAGTACATTTAACTAAACTTACGGCTAAGAATTCCGGATTTGCCATTCAGGCACGCAGAGCACTGTGGCTAAAATCCTGGTCAGCTGATGTTACTTCTAAATCTAAATTGCTTAATATACCTTTCAAAGGGCAAACCTTATTCGGGCCCGGGTTGAAGGAGATTATCGCTGACATTACAGGAGGAAAAGGCCATGCCCTGCCTCAGGACAAAGCCAAACCTAGGGCTAGACAGTCTAATTTTCGTTCCTTTCGTAATTTCAAAGCAGGAACAGCATCAACCTCCTCTGCACCAAAACAGGAAGGAGCTGTTGCTCGCTACAGACAAGGCTGGAAACCTAACCAGTCCTGGAACAAGGGCAAGCAGGCCAGGAAACCTGCTGCTGCCCCTAAGACAGCATGAATCAAGGGCCCCCGATCCGGGAACGGATCTAGTGGGGGGCAGACTTTCTCTCTTCGCCCAGGCTTGGGCAAGAGATGTTCAGGATCCCTGGGCGTTAGAGATCATATCTCAGGGATACCTTCTGGACTTCAAATCCTCTCCCCCAAGAGGGAGATTTCATCTGTCAAGGTTATCAACAAACCAAATAAATAAAGAAGCGTTCCTACGCTGCGTACAAGATCTTTTATTAATGGGAGTGATCCATCCAGTTCCGCGGTCGGAACAAGGACAAGGGTTTTACTCAAATCTGTTTGTAGTTCCCAAAAAAGAGGGAACTTTCAGGCCAATCTTGGATTTAAAGATCCTAAACAAATTCTTAAAGTGAAGGTAAAGTTTGAACTATCTATAAACACTATTCAATTGTTAACATCATAAATAATCTAATCGCTAACTTCTTTTCTACATGTCATCATCTATTTCCCCAATAAACATGATTTATATTATCCCTACCGTGGTGTAACGGACTCCTCCCATCAGCCATTTCCTGATGTCTGACGTATAGAGCAGTCCCACTCGCTCAATACGTCTCTCTTAGGCTCGTTTACGTGGATCACAATAAGTACGCATGCGCATAAAGGGATTTCAGCCTCTGATCTTGTTTCCCATTTGGAGAAAGAAGCCTACGTATTGCGACAATTGCAATAGGCATGCGCAAAACAGGAGCGCTTTTCTTCCAAGGAAGAGAAAAGAATAGGAACGCATGCGCATATTGTCAAACAGGGCAATGACGTTGAATGACGGCCGATGACGGCCGCCTAACGGCCAGAATCTCAATTGGCTGCTGGAAAAACGTGACCAGCAAGTAAAAAAAAATTACATGAACGGGTTGAATTTACATATTGAAATAAAGTAAGTAAAAACGGCGAAAACAGACTTTAGAATAAAATTTAAAAAAATTGATTAATGAAAGTGCCATTCATTTAGGCTGGGCTGTATAATGCAATAATGAGATATAACGAACTTTACCTTCACTTTAAGAGTTCCATCGTTCAAGATGGAAACGATTCGAACAATTTTGCCCATGATCCAAGAGGGTCAGTACATGACCACAGTGGATTTAAAGGATGCTTACCTTCACATACTGATTCACAGAAATCATTACCGGTATCTAAGGTTTGCCTTTCTAGACAGGCATTACCAGTTTGTAGCTCTTCCATTCGGACTGGCTACGGCTCCAACAATCTTCACAAAGGTTCTGGGTACTCTTCTGGCGGTACTAAGACCGCGAGGAATTTCGGTAGCTCCGTACCTAGACGACATTCTGATACAAGCTTCAAGCTTTCAAACTGCCAAGTCTCATACAGAGTTAGTACTGGCATTTCTAAGGTTGCATGGATGGAAGGTGAACGAAAAGAAGAGTTCTCTCTTTCCACTCACAAGAGTTCCCTTCTTGGGGACTCTGATAGATTCTGTAGAAATGAAGATTTACCTGACAGAAGACAGGTTAACAAAGCTTCAAAATGCATGCCGGGTCCTTCATTCCATTCAACACCCGTCAGTAGCTCAATGCATGGAGGTGATCGGCTTAATGGTAGCGGCAATGGACGTAGTACCTTTTGCACGCCTACATCTCAGACCGCTGCAATTGTGCATGCTAAGTCAGTGGAATGGGGATTACTCAGATTTGTCCCCCACTCTGAATCTGAATCAAGAGACCAGAAATTCTCTTCTATGGTGGCTTTATCGGCCACACCTGTCCAGGGGGATGCCATTCAGCAGGCCAGACTGGACAATTGTAACAACAGACGCCAGCCTACTAGGTTGGGGCGCTGTCTGGAATTCTCTGAAGGCTCAGGGACTATGGAATCAGGAGGAGAGTCTCCTTCCAATAAACATTCTGGAATTGAGAGCAGTTCTCAATGCCCTTCTGGCTTGGCCCCAGTTAACAACTCGGTGGTTCATCAGGTTTCAGTCGGACAACATCACGACTGTAGCTTACATCAACCATCAGGGAGGGACAAGAAGCTCCCTAGCAATGATGGAAGTATCAAAGATAATTCGCTGGGCAGAGTCTCACTCTTGCCACCTGTCTGCAATCCACATCCCGGGAGTGGAGAACTGGGAGGCGGATTTCTTAAGTCGTCAGACTTTTCATCCGGGGGAGTGGGAACTTCATCCGGAGGTCTTTGCCCAGATACTTCGACGTTACCAGAGATAGATCTCATGGCGTCTCATCAGAACGCCAAGCTTCCTCGCTACGGGTCCAGATCCAGGGATCCGGGAGCGGTTCTGATAGATGCTTCCTCGATTGATTGCCAGAATCAAACAGGAGAGAGCATCAGTGATTCTAATAGCACCTGCATGGCCACGCAGGACTTGGTATGCAGATCTAGTGGACATGTCATCCTGTCTGCCTTGGTCTCTACCTCTGAAACAGGACCTTCTGATCCAGGGTCCATTCAAACATCAAAATCTAACTTCTCTGAAGCTGACTGCTTGGAAATTGAACGCTTGATTTGATCAAAACGTGGGTTTTCTGAGCCAGTTATTGATACCTTAATACAGGCTAGGAAGCCTGTTACCAGAAGGATTTACCATAAAATATGTCGTAAATACTTATATTGGTGCGAATCCAAGAGTTACTCATGGAGTAAGGTTAGGATTCCAAGGATATTGTCTTTTCTACAAGAGGGTTTAGAAAAGGGGTTATCCGCTAGTTCTTTAAAGGGACAGATTTCAGCTCTGTCCATTCTTTTACACAAACGTCTGTCAAAGTTCCGGACGTTCAAGCTTTTTGTCAGGCTTTAGCTAGGATCAAGCCTGTGTTTAAAACTGTTGCTCCGCCATGGAGTTTGAACTTAGTTCTTAATGTTTTACAGGGTGTTCCGTTTGAACCCCTTCATTCCATTGATATCAAGTTGTTATCTTGGAAAGTTCTATTTTTAATGGCTATTTCCTCGGCTCGAAGAGTCTCTGAGTTATCTGCCTTACATTGTGATTCTCCTTATCTGATTTTTCATTCAGACAAGGTAGTTCTGCGTACTAAACCTGGGTTCCTACCTAAGGTGGTCACTAACAGGAATATCAATCAAGAGATTGTTGTTCCATCTTTGTGTCCTAATCCTTCCTCGAAGAAGGAATGTCTGCTACACAATCTAGATGTAGTCCGTGCCCTGAAATTTTATCTACAGGCAACTAAGGAGTTTCGTCAAACGTCTTCCCTGTTTGTCGTTTATTCTGGCCAGAGGAGAGGTCAAAAAGCTTCGGCTACCTCTCTCTCTTTTTGGCTTCGTAGCATAATACGATTAGCCTATGAGACTGCTGGACAGCAGCCTCCTGAAAGAATTACAGCTCATTCTACTTGAGCTGTGGCTTCCACTTGGGCCTTTAAGAATGAGGCTTCTGTTGAACAGATTTGCAAGGCTGCAACTTGGTCTTCTCTTCATACTTTTTCCAAATTTTACAAATTTGACACTTTTGCTTCTTCGGAGGCTGTTTTTGGGAGACAGGTTCTTCAGGCAGTGGTTCCCTCCGTATAAAGAGCCTGCCTGTCCCTCCCGTCATCCGTGTACTTTTGCTTTGGTATTGGTATCCCAGAAGTAATGATGACCCGTGGACTGACCACACTTAACAGGAGAAAACAAAATTTATGCTTACCTGATAAATTCATTTCTCCTGTAGTGTGGTCAGTCCACGGCCCGCCCTTTTTTTTATGGCAGGCTAAAAAAATTTTTTGGATTATACTCCAGTCACCACTACACCCTTGGGCTTCTCCTTTCTCGTTGGTCCTTTGGTCGAATGACTGGAGGTGACGTAGAGGGGAGGAGCTATATAGCAGCTCTGCTGGGTGATTCCTCTTGCACTTCCTGTAGGGGAGGAGATAATATCCCAGAAGTAATGATGACCCGTGGACTGACCACACTACAGGAGAAATGAATTTATCAGGTAAGCATAAATTTTGTTTTTATGCATGTCCTTTAAAAACATTCTAAATTGTCCTTAGTAGATTATTTCATATTTAGGCCTTATTCTCTGAGACAGGCAGTTGATGTGAAAACTTACTGTGTCCTTTAATAAATTTGTTTAAAAAGTTTTTTTTTTTTTATATAAAAGTAGATGTTAACTGCAATTATATTTTTTTGAAAATCCAACCACCCTGTTAGAACGGAAAAATAAGCGCCAAATATTTTAACTGAAATAAGTATTGTAAGTATAATTTAATTTAAAAAAAAAATCTCTTTACGATATAACCGTACAGATCCTGAATGTTCTCTATCTGTGTCTTTTTGTTATAAACTTTAAACTAATGGGAACCTATCTGAAATAAGTACACATTAGGTATTTTAAAACTGTACCATTACAGTTTACTATTTTTTGTTCGTTTATTTTATTTATTAACTTAATTGGCCATTATAGAGGGAAAATGTCATGCTTTAACTTGTTAGAGCATGTCATTTAAACACTAGTAATGCTGTTTGAAAAGTACTGCAGAGCACTGCTGGTCTCAAGCTGACATGGCCGCTTACCCAATCGGCAGTAGCAGTCGCATAATTCAGCAGCGTTGTTATTGTTAAAATGACATGCTCTCATTAGTTGAAGCGTGTAATTTTCCCACTATTTATGACCCTTTAAGTATTAAATGTTAATCCTGTTTTTATAATCTATAAAAAATTTTTTTATTTTTTTCAAGACCCCAATCCCATTGAACAAGGTGGCTGTGTATTTCTCAGATAAGGAGTGGGAGATGCTGGATGAATGGCAGAGAGAACTGTATAAAAATGTAATGAGAGAAAATTATGAAGCCTTATTATCACTTGGTAAGATTACTGCCTAAATGTTCTCATTTGTTTCAAACTTAAGTGATTTGGTTTTAGTATCCCTGAAATTCGGTATATGCTGTAATCAGCTCTTCAAAATAAAACAAGATATTTAAATGTATTGCGTAATATGGGAAAATGTTAATGTGGAGAGGGCTCTATGTATCCTAATTAGTATTAACAATATAATAATATATTTGTGGGCAATGGTATAAATTTTATTTTCTGACTCAAATAAAAAATGGCACACTTTCCTATTCAAGAGGGCATATCGGGCTGACATGCAAGTGCTTGACTGCTTTATTTTATGCCTTAAATGTAAGTGACAACAAAAAGCAGAATTACGTAGAAGTGATTATGTATGTTGGCATAAAAGTGTATAAACTAGAAGTATGTCCTGGACCAATAAATGGTGTTCTTTTTCTTTGTGCTTACAATACAAATTAGGTCCCAGGATTTCAATAATTACTCTCTCCAATTATCTTAAATAATATTAATAGTGTGGTGGGTATACACCTACACAGATCTCTCTGCTCAAGCAAAATTGTAGGTTGACACTTATTTGGGAAAATAAGGCCTTTAAATCTTTCAGATACTTTGGACAATCAATGATCCAAAATAGACACTGATTGCCCAAAAAAATCAAACAGTTGAAGCCATATTTCCTAAATAAGCAAAGGGAAGGGTCTTTGAACTGTCCTTCAGAATAATGTAAATCTGGTCATGGACAGACGCAGTATTTTATGCTAATCTTTTCATTACAGTAAGAGTGCATTTTATTTAGCTTTTTTGGGGGGGTTCGTGTACATGTTATATGGGATATGATGGCTAATGGAAACTGCATTGGACACATTATGTGCTGTTTCAAGATATATTTTTAGGCTATGCTTTATTTTTCCTTTGTTCTATTTCCTAGGCTATCCAACTGTCAATCCAAACATTTTACTCAAAATCAAGCAGGAGGAGGTGATGCGCTACACAGCACACTGTTCATCTGATGATCTGGAGCAGCCAGATAGTCCCACTGGAGGTGAAGAAAACAACCTGGGGTTGCTATATGGTGTTTAATATTAACAGTAACAGTCTCATATAAATTCCTTAATGTGGTGGTAAATCCAAGCGTATAACAAACGCTAGGATTTATCATCACTAAAAATAATGTGGAGTTTAAATGATCAGATATTTAAAAAATGGTGCTAAACTCGCCCTTTCTGTGCCGCTGCACATCGCTGAACTCAGTGGCTCCGGCCGCTCATGGCACATCGCTCTCATTCAATGAGGTGATGTTTGCACTTCTAAACCAATAGCCGTGCGTTTCAGCTTACAGTATTCTGTATGCTAGCACGGCTTTTGGTTTAGAGGTGCAAGAATCGCCTCGTTAGTTAGGCACGAAGTGCCGTGGGTAGCCGGAGCCGCTGAGTTAAGCGATGTGCGGCGGCACGGGTGAGTTTAGCATCCTTCCTTTCCTTCATGTTTCAGAGCCTGGGGTTGCTATATGGTTTTTAACATTAACGGTAACACATTCTTATCAATTTCTTAAAGGCGTATAAAACGCAAATAATTTTTCTTCTATAAGGTACGACGAGTCCACGGATTCATCCTCTACTTGTGGGATATTATCCTCCTGCTAACAGGAAGTGGCAAAGAGCACCACAGAAGAGCTGTCTATATAGCTCCTCCCTTAGCTCCACCCCCCAGTCATTCTCTTTGCCTACTCAAAGTACTAGGAAGGGTAAAGTGAAAGAGTTTTTTGTTTTAAATGGTACCGGTGTGTACTATTTACTCTCAGGCAGCAGATGGATGAAGACTTCTGCCTGGAGGATGATGATCTTAGCATTTGTAACTAAGATCCAGTGCTGTTCCCACAGAGGCTGAGGGGTACAAGAAACTTCAGTGTGAGGAACGTTTTCATGCTATATAGCAGGGAGGTATGTTCAGTCATTTTTTCTGGAGAGACTGTGTATTTCAGAAAGGCTTTGTGTATCCCCATGCGGGTAAGGGTAAGCAGTAATCTTAAAAAATGCTGAGCCCTCTGACGCTTTATTAGCCATATCCGATGTACCCTCACAATGTTGGGGGTGAGGGATTTGCTGTCTGAGGGAGAGACTTCTGATTCAGGAAAGATGTTCCCTCAGACAGACTCAGATATGACGGCTTTTAAATTTAAACTAGAACACCTCCGCTTGTTGCTCAGGGAGGTTTTAGCGACTCTGGATGATTGTGACCCTATTGTAGTTCCAGAGAAATTGTGTAAAATGGACAGATTTCTAGAGGTTCCTGCCTACACTGATGTTTTTCCGGTCCCTAAGAGGATTTCGGACATTGTTACTAAGGAGTGGGATAGACCAGGTATTCCGTTCGCTCCCCCTCCTACTTTTAAGAAAATGTTTCCCATATCAGACACCATGCAGGACTCGTGGCAGACGGTTCCTAAGGTGGAGGGAGCTATTTCTACCCTGGCTAAGCGTACAACTATACCTATTGAGGACAGTTGTTCTTTCAAAGATCCTATGGATAAAAAATTAGAGGGTCTCCTAAAGAAAATATTTGTTCATCAGGGTTTTCTTCTCCAACCTATAGCGTGCATTGTTCCTGTAACTACTGCAGCTGCTTTTTGGTTCGAGGCTCTTCAGGTTGAGACCCCATTAGATGATATTCTGGATAGAATTAGGGCTCTCAAGCTAGCTAATTCTTTCATTACAGATGCTGCTTTTCAACTGGCTAAATTAGCGGCAAAGAATTCAGGTTTTGCCATTTTAGAGCGTTATGGCTTAAGTCCTGGTCTGCTGATGTGTCATCAAAATCTAAGCTTTTAGCCATCCCTTTCAAGGGTAAGACCCTATTCAGGCCTAAACAGAAAGAGATCATTTCAGTCATCACTGGAGGGAAAGGCCATGCCCTTCCTCAGGATAAGACAAATAAGATGAGGACCAAACTAAATAATTTTCGTTCCTTTTGAAACTTCAAAGGTGGTACCTCTACCTCTTCCCCTGCTGCAAAGCAAGAGGGGAATTTTGCTCAATCCAAGTCAGTCTGGAGACCTAACCAGACTTGGAACAAAGGTAAACAGGCCAAGAAGCCTGCTGCTGCCACCAAGACAGCATGAAGGGGTAGCCCCCGATCCGAGACCGGATCTAGTAGGGGGCAGACTTTTTCTCTTTGCTCAGGCTTGGGCAAGAGACGTTCAGGACTCCTGGGCTTTAGAAATCGTAACCCAGGGGTATCTTCTAGGTTTCAAAGATTCTCCTCCAAGGGGGAGATTCCATCTTTCTCAATTGTCTGTAAACCAGACAAAAAGAGAGGCGTTCTTACGCTGTGTAGAAGACCTATATACCATGGGAGTGATCTGCCCAGTTCCGAAAACAGAGCAGGGGCAGGGATTCTACTCCAATCTGTTTGTGGTTCCCAAAAAAGAGGGAACCTTCAGACCAATTTTAGACCTCAAGATCCTAAACAAATTCCTCAGAGTCCCATCCTTCAAGATGGAGACCATTCGGACTATTTTACCAATGATCCAGGAGGGTCAATATATGACCACCGTGGACTTAAAGGATGCATATCTACACATCCCTATCCACAAAGATCATCACCAGTTCCTCAGGTTCGCCTTTCTGGACAAGCATTACCAGTTTGTGGCTCTTCCCTTCGGGTTGGCCACAGCTCCCAGAATTTTCACAAAGGTACTAGGGTCCCTTCTGGCGGTTCTAAGGCCACGGGGCATAGCAGTGGCGCCTTATCTGGACGATATCTTAATTCAGGCGTCAACTTACCAACTAGCCAAATCTCACACGGATATCGTGTTGGAACTCTGATAGATTCGGTGGACATGAAAATTTTTCTGACGGAAGTCAGGAAATAAAAGATTTTTAACCACCTGCCGAGCTCTTCATTCCATTCCTCGGCCGTCAGTGGCTCAGTGTATGGAGGTAATTGGTCTAATGGTAGCGGAAATGGACATAGCTCCGTTTGCTCGCTTGCATCTCAGACCACTGCAACTATGCATGCTCAATCAGTGGAATGGGGATTATGCAGATTTATCTACTCAGATAAATCTGGATCAAGAGACCAGAGACTCTCTTCTTTGATGGTTGTCACAGGATCATCTGTCCCAGGGAATGTGTTTCCGCAGGCCAGCATGGGTCATAGTGACGATGGACGCCAGCCTATTGTGCTGGGGTGCAGTCTGGAATTCCCTGAAAGCACAGGGTTTGTGGACTCAGGAGGAGGCTCTCCTCCCGATAAATAAATATTCTAGAACTGAGAACGATATTCAACGCGCTTCAGGCATGGCCTCAGCTGGCTTCGGCCAGATTCATAAGATTCCAGTCGGACAATATCACGACTATAGCATATGTCAATCATCAGGGGGGGACAAAGAGTTCTCTAGCGATGATAGAGGTTACCAAAATAATTCGATGGGCAGAGACTCACTCTTGCCATCTATCAGCAATCTATATCCCAGGAGTGGAGAACTGGGAAGCGGATTTTCTAAGTCGTCAGACTTTTCATCCGGGGGAGTGGGAACTCCATCCGGAGGTGTTTTGCACAATTGATTCAGCAATGGGGCACACTAGAATTGGATCTGATGGCGTCTCGTCAGAATGCCAAACTTCCTTGTTACGGGTCCAGGTCAAGGGATCCTCAGGCAGTACTTATAGATGCTCTAGCAGTACCCTGGTCGTTCAACCTGGCTTATGTGTTTCCACCTTTTCTTCTTCTTCCTCGTTTGATTTCCAGAATCAAACAGGAGAGAGCCTTGGTGATTTTGATAGCACCTGCGTGGCCACGCAGGACTTGGTATGCAGACCTGGTGGACATGTCATCTCTTCCACCATGGACTCTGCCACTGAGACAGGACCTTCTGATTCAAGGTCCGTTCCAGCATCCAAATCAAGTTTCTCTGCGGCTGACTGCTTGGAGATTGAACCCTTGATTTTATCCAAGCGGGGTTTCTCTGAGTCGGTCATAGATACCTTGATTCAGGCTCGAAAGCCTGTCACTAGGAAAATTTATCATAAGATATGGCGTAAATATCTTTATTGGTGCGACTCCAAAGGCTACTCGTGGAGTAAGATCAGGATTCCTAGGATTTTGTCCTTTCTCCAAGAAGGATTGGAGAAGGGGTCATCAGCGAGTTCCTTAAAGGGACAGATATCTGCTTTATCAATTCTACTGTACAAGCGTCTGGCAGATGTTCCAGTTGTTCTGTCAGGCTTTAGTTAGAATCAACTTAGAAAAAGGGGTTGTGGGTGGCGCCACTGAAGGCTAAATGTGTAGCAAATAAAATAAATAGTATAAATAATTAATACAATACCAATGCTGTAAGTCAATTACGATCAAATGCCAAAAATTATTGGTTAAAAAGCCCCTAAAGTCTAAACGTAAGGTAATAACTTTCAGTATCACTAAACCTTCTATGCTCAAATAATTAATGAAAATTACAAAAAGAGATTTTGGTAATAAAACTAATTTAATATTAATACATAAAATCAATAAACAATCAAATACATATAGCTATAATTGCACCGGTGCTTGTAAACTAAAATGCCATCAATTAAACATATATTAAATTCATAAGAGGTCTAAAAAGCAATTTCATAAATATTAGCTATGACTATTTCACTATTTCATACAGAGCTAAATACACAAACAAAGATACATTAATTCATAAGAATAAAACAGCATTGTAAAATAAACGGTAGGACAGAAACAAAAATTATAAGAGAGTTAATATAGCAGCATCTCTTATTGTCCCTTTGAATAGCTTTGAATGTCCCTTTAAATAACTTTGCAGCGTGAGTGCTAAAATGTTTCAGTTAATCCCGTTACAGATAAAAGATGGTAATGTTGCAACATATACTACAAATGACTTGACTTTTTTTCTTCTAGTGTGCTTGTAACTTAGTTTTGTAACTTAGTTTTGTAACTTTATAGCAGGTTAGAGGTGAATCAAAACAGTGTAGATAGGTTTTAGATTAACAGTTCTCACCTACACGCCAGGTAATCCCTTAATGGAACACAGTTGGATCCCAATGTTAAATAAATGTTATCTCCTTAACAATTGGACCTTGCTCCTTGATGAAAGGTAAAGTGTAGTCAGCAGCTTTCTACTTTAGCCGTAAGAATAATTCCTTCTACTATATGAATTGTGTAGAGACTCAGTGCGCGCACTATTTTTTAAAATCCCGCTCCTACCGTTCAACCAATCAGCCTCCCTTCTTGCTTGGTTAGTTCAAGCTGTTGATCTTGGCTTGATGGTGCGGTTCTGGGAGCTCAGTAGCAGTTCATACGAGGCTCTCAATCAGCCTCTCCCTGGTTTGCAAACAATCTCGCAGGTGTTTGGGAAATCAGTACATCCACACGTATCGGCTTTAGGCCTTTGTCAAGATAACTGTTCCCATGTCTTCTTCTCCTAATAAAGGCTGCAAAATGAACCCCTTATTGGTTAGGTTACAAACATCATCAAGTCAATTTCTTTCATAGTGGCTTCATTTATCCCTTAACCTTCTTCTCCTTGTTCGTTTGTTGAAGAATTCTTTCTATTCCTCATTTATAAAGTCACTCACTATATACAAATACAAAAATATAAAGATAGCAGGATCTAATTCGTTAGTAGGTAGGGTACAATTTTTCCCAAAAAACAGGCAGGTTCATATCTCACCAATCAAATTATTTTCAAAGGAGAGAAATTCATTTAGTGGAATATCTATTCGGAATGTGTAAAAATATATATATATATATAATATTTTCACTGTAAAAAATGTGAAAAAAATGTATTAAGACTTCAGAGTCTAATCTATAAGGGGCATATTATTAGCTGTAGCACTTCAGAACATATTTTAATGTGAAATACACATTAGTCTATATACTAATAAAGGACTAATACCTTATCACAAGTCTACGCTTTAAAATTAATATAGTGTAAACATTTAGTCGCATTGTTATACTGCATTGATATTCCAATCATTATTTATTTTATTTATTTTTATAAAAAGAGAGGGGGTGTCTTCTAAAAAATTAAAACAGCTAAAACAGTTAGGGATTAGAGACGGACCAATTGGAAGAAACAAATCTAAAGAATAGATAAATGCATAAAAAAAATATATATATATATATATATATATATATATATATAAGAATAAAAATATAAATATATAAAAATATAAAAATATTATTATTATTATACTGGGGAATTAGTTAATATATAATTTTGGCACATTACACCCATCAGGTTTAAATAGTGAACTAGATCTGAACAGATTGATTTGATCATGATTAATGGTAAGCTATCTCTGACTATCAGCATATTTTTTAAAATATATATTTTTAAAATTTATATATTTTATATTTTTTATGACCATCTAATTCCCCAGTATAATAATAATAATATTTTTATATTTATATTTTTATTCTTATATGTATATATATATATATATATATATATATATATATATTTTTTATGCATTTATCTATTCTTTAGATTTGTTTCTTCCAATTGGTCTGTCTCTAATCCCTAACTGTTTTAGCTGTTTTAATTTTTTAGAATATATAAATTTTAAAAATATATATTTTAAAAAATATGCTGATAGTCAGAGATAGCTTACCATTAATCATGATCAAATCAATCTGTTCAGATCTAGTTCACTATTTAAACCTGATGGGTGTAATGTGCCAAAATTATATATTAACTAATTCCCCAGTATAATAATAATAATATTTTTATATTTTTATATATTTATATTTTTATTCTTATATATATATATATATATATATATATATATATATATATATATATATATATTTTTTATGCATTTATCTATTCTTTAGATTTGTTTCTTCCAATTGGTCTGTCTCTAATCCCTAACTGTTTTAGCTGTTTTAATTTTTTAGAAGACACCCCCTCTCTTTTTATAAAAATAAAAATAAATGAAATAAATAATGATTGGTATAACAATGCGACTAAATGTTTACACTATATTAATTTTAAAGCGTAGACTTGTGATAAGGTATTAGTCCTTTATTAGTATATAGACTAATGTGTATTTCACATTAAAATATGTTCTGAAGTGCTACAGCTAATAATATGCCCCTTATAGATTAGACTCTGAAGTCTTAATACATTTTTTTCACATTTTTTACAGTGAAAATATTATATATATATATATATATATATATATATATATATATATATATATATATATATATATATATATATATATATATATATATATATATATATATATATATATATATATATATATATATATATATATATATATATATATATATATTTTTTTACACATTCCGAATAGATATTCCACTAAATGAATTTCTCTCCTTTGAAAATAATTTGATTGGTGAGATATGAACCTGCCTGTTTTTTGGGAAAAATTAATGTATCTTTGTGTATTTAGCTCTGTATGAAATAGTGAAATAGTCATAGCTAATATTTATGAAATTGCTTTTTAGACCTCTTATGAATTTAATATATGTTTAATTGATGGCATTTTAGTTTACAAGCACCGGTGCAATTATAGCTATATGTATTTGATTGTTTATTGATTTTATGTATTAATATTAAATTAGTTTTATTACCAAAATCTCTTTTTGTAATTTTCATTAATTATTTGAGCATAGAAGGTTTAGTGATACTGAAAGTTATTACCTTACGTTTAGACTTTAGGGGCTTTTTAACCAATAATTTTTGGCATTTGATCGTAATTGACTTACAGCATTGGTATTGTGTTAATTATTTATACTATTTATTTTATTTGCTACACAGTTAGCCTTCAGTGGCGCCACCCACAACCCCTTTTTTTTAGAAAAATAGAAAGTTTTTCTATTTTTTCACACTTTGTGAGGAGTGTGAATAGTGGGTAGGCTATAACTGTTATCACTGAGCTCCCTGACTCATCCAATTTCTCTTTAGTTAGAATCAAGCCTGTGTTTAAACCTGTTGCTCCGCCATGGAGTTTGAATTTAGTTTTTAAAGTTCTTCAAGGGGTTCCGTTTGAACCTATGCATTCCATAGATATTAAGCTTCTATCTTGGAAAGTTTTGTTTTTAGTTGCTATCTCTTCGGCTCGAAGAGTTTAACTATCTGTATTGCAATGGGACTCACCTTATCTTGTTTTCCATGCTGATAAGGTGGTTTTGCGTACCAAACCTGGATTCCTTCCTAAGGTTGTTACTAATAGGAATATCAATCAGGAAATTGTTGTTCCTTCTCTGTGTCCTAATCCTTCCTCTATGAAGGAGCGTCTGTTGCACAACTTGGACGTGGTTCGTGCTTTGAAGTTTTACTTGCAAGCAACCAAAAATTTCCGTCAAACATCTTCTTTGTTTGTTGTCTATTCTGGAAAACGTAGAGGTCAAAAGGCTACGGCTACCTCTTTCCTTTTGGCTGAAAAGCATCATCCGTTTGGCATATGAGACTGCTGGACAGCAGCCTCCTGAAAGGTTTACAGCTCACTCTACTAGAGCGGTGGCTTCCACATGGGCTTTTAAAAATGAGGCTTCTGTTGAACAGATTTGTAAGGCTGCGACTTGGTCTTCGCTTCATACCTTTTCCAAATTTTACAAATTTGATACTTTTGCTTCTTCGGAGGCTATTTTTGGGAGAAAAGTTCTTCAAGCAGTGGTGCCTTCTGTTTAACCATCTGTCTTGTCCCTCCCTTCATCTGTGTCCTGTAGCTTTGGTATTGTATCCCACAAGTAAAGGATGAATCCGTGGACTCGTCGTACCTTATAGAAGAAAAGTAAATTTATCTTACCTGATAAATTAATTTCTTCTATGGTAAGACGAGTCCACGGCCCGCCCTGTCATTTTAAGACCGATTTTTATATTTTTTTTATTTTAAACTTCAGTCACCTCTGCACCTTGTAGTTTCTCCTTTTTCTTCCTGTACCTTCGGTCGAATGGCTGGGGGGTGGAGCTAAGGGAGGAGCTATATAGACAGCTCTGCTGTGGTGCTCTTTGCCACTTCCTGTTAGCTGGAGGATAATATCCCACAAGTAAAGGATGAATCCGTGGACTTGTCGTACCATAGAAGAAATTAATTTAACAGGTAAACATAAATTTACTTTTTTTTTTCCTTCGTAATTTAGATAGAGAATACAATTTTAAACAACATTCCAATATACTTTTATCTAATTTTATTAGTTCTCTTGGTATACTTTGTTTAAAAAAAAAAAAAAAAAAAAAAAAAGGATTCAAAATTAATGAAATATTGAAAATAGAAGTAAATTGAAACGTTGTTTAAAATTGTATTCTCTAGCTGAATCATAAAGGGAACATTTTGGGTCATGTCCCTTTTTAAGGGGAGGTTAAATGTGTTCCTTTAGTAAAAAACAAATATGTTAAATCAACAAAAACATAAAGTGTGTAAAAGACAGCAAAGAACCTACTTGTTTTCTTGCAAAATGAGCACTTAGAAATTCTATGTCTAGCCACAGCCAACAGCTAGATAAAGGAGCAGTCATGTTGGCAACTTAGGTTGCATTCTGCCTGCTCTGAGCATGGGTAAATCTGACTCCCTGTTTATCTAGTACTTATTTAATACTAAAGCAGCTTATGTTACTCTACACGTTTGACATCAAGCAATAAATGCCTTCCTGTAGAGACCACAGCCTTGTAGGGCTTTGATAGGAAGTAATGCACACTGCAAACATGAAGTTTAAAAAGTATAAGATAAAATCTATTTAAAATGGTGAATATTACATATTTCAATAATTTCTATTAAGTATAACCCCTGCTTAGTTCTTCTTTTTTTTTTTTTTATTAGAACAATGAAACAGACTTTCATATCTCTTAATTTTATTTATTTTGCCCACTTTTCCTGTTATTTATATCGGAACTTGGAGTGTCTCTTGAAGGATCAATAAAACATTGCTACATGCTCCGCAGCGGTTGCATGATCAGTATATTAGTTTATTTATATCTGTCCCCAATCGGCCAAAAATGTTACGACTAACATATTTAAAGGGATACTAAACCCAATTTTTTTCTTTCATGATTCAGGTAGAGCATCAATTTTAAGCAACTTTCTAATTTACTCCTAATTTTCTTCGTTTTCTTGCTATCTTTAGTTTAAAAAAAAAAAAGCAGGAATGTAAAGCTTAGGAGCCGGCCCATTTTTCGTTCAGAATCTGTTATGCTTGCTTATAGGTTTGCTAAATGTAGCCACCAATAAGCAAGTGCTATCCAGGGTGCTGAACCTAAAATAGACTGGCTGCTAAGCTTTACTTTCCTGCTTTTTAAATAGATAGCAAAATAATTGAAGAAAAATTGCTTAAAATTGCATGCTCTTTCTGAATCATGAAAGAAAAAATTTGTGTTTAGAATCCCTTTTTAAGAGGAGTTTTAAAGGTTACGTAGCTTAAGTGAAATTCACATTTGCTTTTGAAAGCATTTAAAGATTTATTTTTTTAACATTAATTTGCATATCTTTTTTATTGCAGTTCTTAGTTGATGATAAATACTATACATATTAAAATAATAATAAACCAGCCCCTATCCCTGAACTGTGTGAGAGTATAGAGCAAAAATTGGGCGTTAAGTAGCCACCTTATGTGAAAGTGGCAGTTCTCCTCTGGTTCCCGCAAAGCTATATCTAGAGGATAGTCCTGAGTTCAGATGTACTGCCTGCCCTCATAATACTGTGGCTCAGAGTGATTTGTGAATTAGCCTTTACTTCTACATTTACGAATCCTCCTATTTGGTGCTATACTTCCTTTAAGAGTTTTTCTCCCTCTAGGATTGAGAGGATGAAGCTTTGTGTTTGTCAAACCAACTTAGCAATGAATATGCTTGAAGGGACAGTCTACATCTTTGTCATTTTAAAGTGATTGTAAATCCGATTTACAACTGGAACAAATAAAGGGGACTTTCAGTCATGAAGTATAAAATCATGGTGAAAGCTCCTTTATTTGTTGGAAGCGTTCAATGCACTTAGCTGCTCAAGCAGCCCACGGCAGAACGCTATTTGCTGTGAGGTGACAGTTTCCACCTCTTAGCAAATAGCTGTGCGTTCCAACTGGAGCCTGCACGGCTATTGGCTAAGAGGTGGAAAGATCACCTCTCAGCAAAATAGCAATCTGCCATGGGCTGCCTGAGCAGCTCAGTGCAGCGAACGCTTCCAACAAAGGAGCTTTCCTCATATTTCCATATTTTAAACTTCATGAATGAAAGTCTCTTTTTATTTGTTCCAATTGTAAATCCTAGCGTTTCACAAACACTAGGATTTACAATCAGTTTATAGTCTTACCTTAGATTAAACTGCAAATGGCCTCCTGCACCTTTTCTATATAATGCATCAGGAATGGTAAAGTTATTTTAAAATTAATAGTGTTTCTGGCCACTTTGAAATGGCTGCCAAGCTCAGCCCACTGATGACATCATGATCTGGGCTGCATATGGCATCCAATCACAAAAGGCTCACTAGTTGAATCCAAAAGATTGTCAATGCTATTCAGCAGTGTCTAGATGCAGCCCAGATTGTGATGTCATCAGTGGGCAGAGCATGGCAGCAATTTCAAACTGGCCCGAAACAATATTCATTTTAAAAGGTAAGACTTAAGGATGACTAAGGTGTAGACTGTGCCTTTAAAGGGATATGTAATATCTTGTGATTGTAATGTTACGTATAATAAATAACTTTTGCAACATAATTTTCTTATTTACTTTGCCCCCTGTAATTGAATTAAAAAAATTGAGGCTTTTCTACTACTGAAAATTGGAAGTGCACTCTGCAGCATTCACAATTTTAATCCTGATACACATCTTTCCCTTATTTTGTCCCATCAGACATTTTAAAGTAAGGATCTGCAAAACAATTGAACTTTTGCTAACAAATTGACAGTGGCAAGCCTTTCTACTCCAAATGGGTCTGGTTATTAAAATCTATTGCATTAAATGGTAAATTCAAAATCGGCCTAATTTTCTGTGAAATAAACAAGGTGTGGTCACAGTTTGTTTTGTAATTCTTCTTTTGAGCTCATGTGTGCTTATTTTCTCCAACATAGGTGTGTCCGGTCCACGGCGTCATCCTTACTTGTGGGATATTCTCTTCCCCAACAGGAAATGGCAAAGAGCCCAGCAAAGCTGGTCACATGATCCCTCCTAGGCTCCGCCTACCCCAGTCATTCTCTTTGCCGTTGTACAGGCAACATCTCCACGGAGATGGCTTAGAGTTTTTTAGTGTTTAACTGTAGTTTTTCATTATTCAATCAAGAGTTTGTTATTTTCAAATAGTGCTGGTACGTACTATTTACTCAGAAACAGAAAAGAGATGAAGAATTCTGTTTGTATGAGGAAAATGATTTTAGCAACCGTAACTAAAATCCATGGCTGTTCCACACAGGACTGTTGAGAGCAATTAACTTCAGTTGGGGGAACAGTTTGCAGTCCCTTGCTGCTTGAGGTATGACACATTCTAACAAGACGATGTAATGCTGGAAGCTGTCATTTTCCCTATGGGATCCGGTAAGCCATGTTTATTACGATTGTAAATAAGGGCTTCACAAGGGCTTATTTAAACTGTAGACTTTTTCTGGGCTAAATCGATTGATTATTAACACATATTTAGCCTTGAGGAATCATTTTATCTGGGTATTTTGATATAATAATATCGGCAGGCACTGTTTTAGACACCTTATTCTTTAGGGGCTTTCCCAAAGCATAGGCAGAGTCTCATTTTCGCGCCGGTGTTGCGCACTTGTTTTTGAGAGGCATGGCATGCAGTCGCATGTGAGAGGAGCTCTGATACTTATAAAAGACTTCTGAAGGCGTCATTTGGTATCGTATTCCCCTTTGGGTTTGGTTGGGTCTCAGCAAAGCAGATACCAGGGACTGTAAAGGGGTTTAAAGCTTAAAACGGCTCCGGTTCCGTTATTTTAAGGGTTAAAGCTTCCAAAATTGGTGTGCAATATTTTCAAGGCTTTAAGACGCTGTGGTGAAAATTTGGTGAATTTTGAACAATTCCTTCATGTTTTTTCGCAATTGCAGTAATAAAGTGTGTTCAGTTTAAAATTTAAAGTGACAGTAACGGTTTTATTTTAAAACGTTTTTTGTACTTTCTGATCAAGTTTATGCCTGTTTAACATGTCTGAACTACCAGATAGACTGTGTTCTGAATGTGGGGAAGCCAGAATTCCTATTCATTTAAATAAATGTGATTTATGTGATAATGACAATGATGCCCAAGATGATTCCTCAAGTGAGGGGAGTAAGCATGGTACTGCATCATTCCCTCCTTCGTCTACACGAGTCTTGCCCACTCAGGAGGCCCCTAGTACATCTAGCGCGCCAATACTCCTTACTATGCAACAATTAACGGCTGTAATGGATAATTCTGTCAAAAACATTTTAGCCAAAATGAACCCTTGTCAGCGTAAGCGTGGCTGCTCTGTTTTAGTTACTGAAGAGCATGACGACGCTGATATTAATGTCTCTGAAGGGCCCCTAACCCAATCTGAGGGGGCCAGGGAGGTTTTGTCTGAGGGAGAAATTACTGATTTAGGGAACATTTCTCAGCAGGCTGAATCTGATGTGATTACATTTAAATTTAAATTGGAACATCTCCGCATTTTGCTTAAGGAGGTATTATCCACTCTGGATGATTGTGAAAATTTAGTCATCCCAGAGAAACTATGTAAAATGGACAAGTTCCTAGAGGTGCCGGGGCTCCCAGAAGCTTTTCCTATACCCAAGCGGGTGGCGGACATTGTTAATAAAGAATGGGAAAGGCCCGGTATTCCTTTCGTCCCTCCCCCCATATTTAAAAAATTGTTTCCTATGGTCGACCCCAGAAAGGACTTATGGCAGTCAGTCCCCAAGGTCGAGGGAGCGGTTTCTACTTTAAACAAACGCACCACTATTCCCATAGAGGATAGTTGTGCTTTCAAAGATCCTATGGATAAAAAATTAGAAGGTTTGCTTAAAAAGATGTTTGTTCAGCAGGGTTACCTTCTACAACCCATTTCATGCATTGTCCCTGTCACTACTGCCGCATATTTCTGGTTTGATGAACTGCTTAAGGTGCTCGATAGTGACTCTCCTCCTTATGAGGAGATTATGGACAGAATCAATGCTCTCAAATTGGCTAATTCTTTCACTCTAGACGCCTCTTTGCAATTGGCTAAGTTAGCGGCTAAGAACTCTGGGTTTGCTATTGTGGCGCGCAGAGCGCTTTGGTTGAAATCTTGGTCGGCTGATGCGTCTTCCAAGAACAAGCTACTAAACATTCCTTTCAAGGGGAAAACGTTGTTTGGTCCTGACTTGAAGGAGATTATCTCTGATATCACTGGGGGTAAGGGCCACGCCCTTCCTCAGGATCGGCCTTTCAAGGCAAAAAATAGACCTAATTTTCGTCCCTTTCGTAAAAACGGACCAGCCCAAGGTGCTACGTCCTCTAAGCAAGAGGGTAATACTTCTCAGGCCAAGCCAGCTTGGAGACCAATGCAAGGCTGGAACAAGGGAAAGCAGGCCAAGAAACCTGCCACTGCTACCAAGACAGCATGAAATATTGGCCCCCGATCCGGGACCGGATCTGGTGGGGGGCAGACTCTCTCTCTCTTCGCTCAGGCTTGGGCAAGAGATGTTCTGGATCCTTGGGCGCTAGAAATAGTCTCCCAGGGTTATCTTCTGGAATTCAAGGGACTTCCCCCAAGGGGGAGGTTCCACAGGTCGCAGTTGTCTTCAGACCACATAAAAAGACAGGCGTTCTTACATTGTGTAGAAGACCTGTTAAAAATGGGAGTGATTCATCCTGTTCCATTAAGAGAACAAGGGATGGGGTTCTACTCCAATCTGTTCATAGTTCCCAAAAAAGAGGGAACGTTCAGACCAATCCTAGATCTCAAGATCTTAAACAAATTTCTCAAGGTCCCATCGTTCAAGATGGAAACCATTCGAACTATCCTTCCTTCCATCCAGGAAGGTCAATTCATGACCACGGTGGATTTAAAGGATGCGTATCTACATATTCCTATCCACAAGGAACATCATCGGTTCCTAAGGTTTGCATTCCTGGACAAACATTACCAGTTCGTGGCGCTTCCTTTCGGATTAGCCACTGCTCCAAGGATTTTCACAAAGGTACTAGGGTCCCTTCTAGCGGTGCTAAGACCAAGGGGCATTGCAGTAGTACCTTACCTGGACGACATTCTGATTCAAGCGTCGTCCCTTCCTCAAGCAAAGGCTCACACGGACATTGTCCTGGCCTTTCTCAGATCTCACGGCTGGAAAGTGAACGTGGAAAAGAGTTCTCTATCCCCGTCAACAAGGGTTCCCTTCTTGGGAACAATTATAGACTCCTTAGAAATGAGGATTTTTCTAACAGAGGCCAGAAAAACAAAGCTTCTGGACTCTTGTCGGATACTTCATTCCGTTCCTCTTCCTTCCATAGCTCAGTGCATGGAAGTGATCGGGTTGATGGTGGCGGCGATGGACATAGTTCCTTTTGCGCGCATTCATCTAAGACCATTACAACTGTGCATGCTCAGTCAGTGGAATGGGGACTATACAGACTTGTCTCCGAAGATACAAGTAAATCAGAGAACCAGAGACTCACTCCGTTGGTGGCTGTCCCTGGACAATCTGTCTCAAGGGATGATGTTCCACAGACCAGAGTGGGTCATTGTCACGACCGACGCCAGTCTGATAGGCTGGGGCGCGGTCTGGGGATCCCTGAAAGCTCAGGGTCTTTGGTCTCGGGAAGAATCTCTTCTACCGATAAATATTCTGGAACTGAGAGCGATATTCAATGCTCTCCAGGCCTGGCCCCAGCTTGCGAGGACCAGGTTCATACGGTTTCAATCAGACAACATGACGACTGTTGCGTACATCAACCATCAGGGGGGAACAAGGAGTTCCCTAGCGATGGAAGAAGTAACCAAAATTATTCTTTGGGCGGAGTCTCACTCCTGCCACCTGTCTGCTATCCACATCCCAGGAGTGGAAAATTGGGAAGCGGATTTTCTGAGTCGGCAGACATTGCATCCGGGGGAGTGGGAACTCCATCCGGAAATCTTTGCCCAAGTCACTCACCTGTGGGGCATTCCAGACATGGATCTGATGGCCTCTCGTCAGAACTTCAAAGTTCCTTGCTACGGGGCCAGATCCAGGGATCCCAAGGCGGCTCTAGTGGATGCACTAGTAGCACCTTGGACCTTCAAACTAGCTTATGTGTTCCCGCCATTTCCTCTCATCCCCAGGCTGATAGCCAGGATCAAGCAGGAGAGGGCGTCGGTGATCTTGATAGCTCCTGCGTGGCCACGCAGGACTTGGTATGCAGATCTGGTGAATATGTCATCGGCTCCACCTTGGAAGCTACCTTTGAGACGAGACCTTCTTGTTCAGGGTCCGTTCGAACATCCGAATCTGGTTTCACTCCAGCTGACTGCTTGGAGATTGAACGCTTGATTTTATCGAAGCGAGGATTCTCAGATTCTGTTATCGATACTCTTGTTCAGGCCAGAAAGCCTGTGACTAGAAAGATTTACCACAAAATTTGGAAAAAATATATCTGTTGGTGTGAATCTAAAGGATTCCCTTGGGACAAGGTTAAGATTCCTAGGATTCTATCCTTCCTTCAAGAAGGATTGGAAAAAGGATTATCTGCAAGTTCCCTGAAGGGACAGATTTCTGCCTTGTCGGTATTACTTCACAAAAAGCTGGCAGCTGTGCCAGATGTTCAAGCCTTTGTTCAGGCTCTGGTTAGAATCAAGCCTGTTTACAAACCTTTGACTCCTCCTTGGAGTCTCAATTTAGTTCTTTCAGTTCTTCAGGGGGTTCCGTTTGAACCCTTACATTCCGTTGATATTAAGTTATTATCTTGGAAAGTTTTGTTTTTAGTTGCGATTTCTTCTGCTAGAAGAGTCTCAGAATTATCTGCTCTGCAGTGTTCTCCTCCTTATCTGGTGTTCCATGCAGATAAGGTGGTTTTACGTACTAAACCTGGTTTTCTTCCAAAAGTTGTTTCTAACAAAAACATTAACCAGGAGATTATCGTACCTTCTCTGTGTCCAAAACCAGTTTCAAAGAAGGAACGTTTGTTGCACAATTTGGATGTTGTTCGCGCTCTAAAATTCTATTTAGATGCTACAAAGGATTTTAGACAAACATCTTCCTTGTTTGTTGTTTATTCAGGTAAAAGGAGAGGTCAAAAAGCAACTTCTACATCTCTCTCTTTTTGGATTAAAAGCATTATCAGATTGGCTTACGAGACTGCCGGACGGCAGCCTCCCGAAAGAATCACAGCTCATTCCACTAGGGCTGTGGCTTCCACATGGGCCTTCAAGAACGAGGCTTCTGTTGATCAGATATGTAGGGCAGCGACTTGGTCTTCACTGCACACTTTTACCAAATTTTACAAGTTTGATACTTTTGCTTCTTCTGAGGCTATTTTTGGGAGAAAGGTTTTGCAAGCCGTGGTGCCTTCCATTTAGGTGACCTGATTTGCTCCCTCCCTTCATCCGTGTCCTAAAGCTTTGGTATTGGTTCCCACAAGTAAGGATGACGCCGTGGACCGGACACACCTATGTTGGAGAAAACAGAATTTATGTTTACCTGATAAATTTCTTTCTCCAACGGTGTGTCCGGTCCACGGCCCGCCCTGGTTTTTTTAATCAGGTCTGATATTTTATTTTCTTTAACTACAGTCACCACGGTACCATATGGTTTCTCCTATGCAAATATTCCTCCTTAACGTCGGTCGAATGACTGGGGTAGGCGGAGCCTAGGAGGGATCATGTGACCAGCTTTGCTGGGCTCTTTGCCATTTCCTGTTGGGGAAGAGAATATCCCACAAGTAAGGATGACGCCGTGGACCGGACACACCGTTGGAGAAAGAAATTTATCAGGTAAACATAAATTCTGTTTTTTTTTAACCTGTATTACATATTTTGAGAAGATGTGTATAAGGTAAGGGATTATTTCAGGTAACTCAGGACCATGTTGTTCTTCTGGCTTCTACCCGGCTACACAACTTGTTTTGCTATGCTAGTTGTCTTTCTTTTGTTATGCTTTTTTTTTTAAAGGGACAGTCAACACCAAAATTGTTATTGTTTAATAAGATAGATAACCACTTTACCACCCATTCTCCAGCGTTGCACAACCAACATTGTTATGTTAATATACTTTATAACATTTAAACCTCTAAATCTCTGCCTGTTTCTAAGCCACTGCAGACAGCCTCTTATCACATGTTTTTTTTGTTTTGTTTTTTGCTTTTCACAACAGGAGACTGCTAGTTCATGTGGGCCATATAGATAACATTGTGCTCACATCCATGGAGTTGTGCACAACACAGCACTAAGTAGCTTAAATACAAGTCAATAGATATTTTTTAAAAAAAAAGTCATGTGATCAGGGGGCTGTCAGAAGAGGCTTAGATACAAGGTAATCACAGAGGTAAAAAGTATATTAATATAACCATGTTGGGTAATAAAGGGATTATCTATCTTTTTAAACAAACATTTTTGGAGTTTACTCTCCCTTTAACTTTTCATCAAGAAAGTATGTTTTTCATACCCCTGTCCTCCATTTCTGCCAAATATGGTATCCTCTTGAACTCTGAATATATACATACCATGAGTGTGTTTTTTTTTTTTTTTTTTGGTTTTTTTTTAATTCTGTTTGAATTTAACAAAGGAACCATATGCTCTTTTTTTTTTTTCCCCAAGCTTAATTTTGTCAAAACACTAAGGGCTCCATTTATTAAACGTCGTGTGAACATCTCTATGAGCGGACCAGTGGAGGCTCCTCCATACACGCACAGCCGCACATAAACCCCCAGCCCAAATGAAGAAAAAAAATAAAAAATTCTGAATAAAATATAATTTTTCCACAGGCTACATGCCTGTCATATCACTGCTATTACATTTGCCTGCAGCCTGCTCCCAGCCTCCAACCCATCCCTATAGAGTTTTAATCGCACAGATTTGCCTGTGCGAGTGCGCAGAGGTGGTGCTATCGGTCCGGATATGTGACGTCATCGCTCCAGTCACATGATGCTTTACGAGGCTCCTCCCCCTCAATGGCGCGAAATCTCATTGTGGAGATAGCCGTTGAGCTGAGAGGAGCTCATTTTGGGCCGTTAGAGATTGACTAAGTTGGAATCTGGTGCGTGGTTCTGTGGGCACTTTAAAACAAAAGTTGTCCGTAGAGAGTGTAAGACAGAGTAGAGTAGGGACTGACTGGAGAATATTGTTTTCTTAAGAGTTACTTACTAAAGACAGTTTAACAGCATATTTTTAGATAGAGCAGTAGAGAGAGGCTGAGCAGCAGACTAGTTTTTAATTGCTAGTTAACCGTTGACGGCTGTCACGGCTGCTGCCTGATTTAAATTACACTAGATTACTATTTAAAAGTTTTTTAGTTTTTAAATTATTAGCAGATTGCAAAGAGTCTCAGAGTTGTTATAACAATTAAAAAGTTATTTAAAACAAAAAGGCAGTTAACTGCTGCAGATAGGCAGTAAACCTGCATATTTTAACTTTTTATTTTATCCCCACTGACTCCTATATTTAACTTTATATTATTATTATTTAGTTTACCCCTTAACTGCTGCAGTGCAGGAAGGAAGCCTTTTTGTATACTCTGTGTTGGATGGTGGGACTGGAGGGATTGCTGCTGAGAGGAGCTCCTTTATTTAGCTGGTTAACACCGTTATTTTAAAGTACACCACAGACCAGTTAACTGCTGCAGTCAGCTTTTTTGCAGATACATTGGTGGATGGTGTGAGCCTGGGATATCTGCTGAGAGGAGCTTGTTTAGTTCATTTTTTAACTGACTTTTAAACTAGCATTATTAAACGGACAGTCTAGTCAAAATTAAACTTTCATGATTCAGATAGGGCAAGCATTTTTAAACAACTTTCCAATTGACTTTTATCATTTATATATGCTTTGTTCTCTTGGTGATATTTTTGATAAGCTTAACCTAGTTAGGCTCAAACTGATTTCCGAACCACAAATAATATCACAAATAATGATATTAAAACAAAAAACAAGTGTAAAACATTTAATACAGGGTAAGTGTGCATAAGTCAAATGGCAACTGTATTTCTCCCAAGCACCTTTCCACCACAGCCGTGAAATAAATGAGTCTAGAATCAGGCAGAGGATCCCTTGTAGCAGGTCCGGTGTATGTAAGTAGGCTCAAAAGATAAACTACATATGTAGTGCTGCAGTTGCATTTGTATTTCATGTTGAAGACCTTAGATTCTTCTGAATTATAAAAGGTATATCCTTTTTCTCCAACATAGGTGTGTCCGGTCCACGGCGTCATCCTTACTTGTGGGATATTCTCTTCCCCAACAGGAAATGGCAAAGAGCCCAGCAAAGCTGGTCACATGATCCCTCCTAGGCTCCGCCTACCCCAGTCATTCTCTTTGCCGTTGTACAGGCAACATCTCCACGGAGATGGCTTAGAGTTTTTTAGTGTTTAACTGTAGTTTTTATTATTCAATCAAGAGTTTGTTATTTTAAAATAGTGCTGGTATGTACTATTTACTCAGAAACAGAAAAGAGATGAAGATTTCTGTTTGTATGAGGAAAATGATTTTAGCAACCGTTACTAAAATCCATGGCTGTTCCACACAGGACTGTTGAGAGGAATTAACTTCAGTTGGGGGAACAGTGAGCAGTCTCTTGCTGCTTGAGGTATGACACATTCTAACAAGACGATGTAATGCTGGAAGCTGTCATTTTCCCTATGGGATCCGGTAAGCCATGTTTATTAAGATTGTAAATAAGGGCTTCACAAGGGCTTATTAAGACTGTAGACTTTTTCTGGGCTAAATCGATTCATTATTAACACATATTTAGCCTTGAGGAATCATTTAATCTGGGTATTTTGATAAGTTTATATCGGCAGGCACTTTTTTAGACACCTTTCTCTTTAGGGGCTTTCCCAAATCATAGGCAGAGCCTCATTTTCGCGCCGGTGTTGCGCACTTGTTTTTGAGAGGCATGACATGCAGTCGCATGTGTGAGGAGCTCTGATACATAGAAAAGACTTTCTGAAGGCGTCATTTGGTATCGTATTCCCCTTTGGGCTTGGTTGGGTCTCAGCAAAGCAGACACCAGGGACTGTAAAGGGGTTAAAGTTAAGAACGGCTCCGGTTCCGTTATTTTAAGGGTTAAAGCTTCCAAATTTGGGGTGCAATACTTTTAAGGCTTTAAGACACTGTGGTGAAATTTTGGTGAATTTTGAACAATTCCTTCATATTTTTTCGCAATTGCAGTAATAAAGTGTGTTCAGTTTAAAATTTAAAGTGACAGTAACGGTTTTATTTTAAAACGTTTTTTGTACTTTGTTATCAAGTTTATGCCTGTTTAACATGTCTGAACTACCAGATAGACTGTGTTCTGAATGTGGGGAAGCCAGAGTTCCTTCTCATTTAAATAAATGTGATTTATGTGACAATGACAATGATGCCCAAGATGATTCCTCAAGTGAGGGGAGTAAGCATGGTACTGCATCATTCCCTCCTTCGTCTACACGAGTCTTGCCCACTCAGGAGGCCCCTAGTACATCTAGCGCGCCAATACTCCTTACTATGCAACAATTAACGGCTGTAATGGATAATTCTGTCAAACATTTTAGCCAAAATGCACACTTATCAGCGTAAGCGCGACTGCTCTGTTTTAGATACTGAAGAGCATGACGACGCTGATAATAATGGTTCTGAAGGGCCCCTAAACCAGTCTGATGGGGCCAGGGAGGTTTTGTCTGAGGGAGAAATTACTGATTCAGGGAACATTTCTCAACAAGCTGAACCTGATGTGATTACGTTTAAATTTAAGTTGGAACATCTCCGCATTCTGCTTAAGGAGGTATTATCCACTCTGGATGATTGTGACAAGTTGGTCATCCCAGAGAAACTATGTAAAATGGACAAGTTCCTAGAGGTCCCGGGGCTCCCAGAAGCTTTTCCTATACCCAAGCGGGTGGCGGACATTGTAAATAAAGAATGGGAAAGGCCCGGTATTCCTTTCGTCCCTCCCCCCATATTTAAAAAATTGTTTCCTATGGTCGACCCCAGAAAGGACTTATGGCAGACAGTCCCCAAGGTCGAGGGAGCGGTTTCCACTTTAAACAAACGCACCACTATACCCATAGAAGATAGTTGTGCTTTCAAAGATCCTATGGATAAAAAATTAGAAGGTTTACTTAAAAAGATGTTTGTTCAGCAGGGTTACCTTCTACAACCAATTTCATGCATTGTCCCTGTCACTACAGCCGCGTGTTTCTGGTTCGATGAGCTGGTAAAGGCGGTCGATAGTGATTCTCCTCCTTATGAGGAGATTATGGACAGAATCAATGCTCTCAAATTGGCTAATTCTTTCACCCTAGATGCCACTTTGCAATTGGCTAGGTTAGCGGCTAAGAATTCTGGGTTTGCTATTGTGGCGCGCAGAGCGCTTTGGTTGAAATCTTGGTCAGCTGATGCGTCTTCCAAGAACAAGCTACTTAACATTCCTTTCAAGGGGAAAACGCTGTTTGGCCCTGACTTGAAAGAGATTATCTCTGATATCACTGGGGGTAAGGGCCATGCCCTTCCTCAGGATCGGCCTTTCAAGGCCAAAAATAAACCTAATTTTCGTCCCTTTCGTAGAAACGGACCAGCCCAAAGTGCTACGTCCTCTAAGCAAGAGGGTAATACTTCTCAAGCCAAGCCAGCTTGGAGACCAATGCAAGGCTGGAACAAGGGAAAGCAGGCCAAGAAACCTGCCACTGCTACCAAGACAGCATGAAATGTTGGCCCCCGATCCGGGACCGGATCTGGTGGGGGGCAGACTCTCTCTCTTCGCTCGGGCTTGGGCAAGAGATGTTCTGGATCCTTGGGCGCTAGAAATAGTCTCCCAAGGTTATCTTCTGGAATTCAAGGGGCTTCCCCCAAGGGGGAGGTTCCACAGGTCTCAGTTGTCTTCAGACCACATAAAAAGACAGGCATTCTTACGTTGTGTAGAAGACCTGTTACAAATGGGAGTGATTCATCCTGTTCCATTAGGAGAACAAGGGATGGGGTTCTACTCCAATCTGTTCATAGTTCCCAAAAAAGAGGGAACGTTCAGACCAATCTTAGATCTCAAGATCTTAAACAAGTTTCTCAAGGTTCCATCGTTCAAAATGGAAACCATTCGAACAATTCTTCCTTCCATCCAGGAAGGTCAATTCATGACCACGGTGGATTTAAAGGATGCGTATCTACATATTCCTATCCACAAGGAACATCATCGGTTCCTAAGGTTCGCATTCCTGGACAAGCATTACCAGTTCGTGGCGCTTCCTTTCGGATTAGCCACTGCTCCAAGGATTTTCACAAAGGTACTAGGGTCCCTTCTAGCTGTGCTAAGACCAAGGGGCATTGCTGTAGTACCTTACTTGGACGACATTCTGATTCAAGCGTCGTCCCTTCCTCAAGCAAAGGCTCACACGGACATTGTCCTGGCCTTTCTCAGATCTCACGGATGGAAAGTGAACGTGGAAAAGAGTTCTCTATCTCCGTCAACAAGGGTTCCCTTCTTGGGGACAATAATAGACTCCTTAGAAATGAGGATTTTTCTGACAGAGGCCAGAAAAACAAAACTTCTAGACTCTTGTCGGATACTTCATTCCGTTCCTCTTCCTTCCATAGCGCAGTGCATGGAAGTGATAGGTTTGATGGTAGCGGCAATGGACATAGTTCCTTTTGCGCGCATTCATCTAAGACCATTACAACTGTGCATGCTCAGTCAGTGGAATGGGGACTATACAAACTTGTCTCCGAGGATACAAGTAAATCAGAGGACCAGAGACTCACTCCGTTGGTGGCTGTCCCTGGACAACCTGTCACAAGGGATGACCTTCCGCAGACCAGAGTGGGTCATTGTCACGACCGACGCCAGTCTGATGGGCTGGGGCGCGGTCTGGGGATCCCTGAAAGCTCAGGGTCTTTGGTCTCGGGAAGAATCTCTTCTACCGATAAATATTCTGGAACTGAGAGCGATATTCAATGCTCTCAAGGCTTGGCCTCAGCTAGCGAGGGCCAAGTTCATACGGTTTCAATCAGACAACATGACAACTGTTGCGTACATCAACCATCAGGGGGGAACAAGGAGTTCCCTGGCGATGGAAGAAGTGACCAAAATCATTCTATGGGCGGAGTCTCACTCCTGCCACCTGTCTGCTATCCACATCCCAGGAGTGGAAAATTGGGAAGCGGATTTTCTGAGTCGTCAGACATTGCATCCGGGGGAGTGGGAACTCCATCCGGAAATCTTTGCCCAAGTCACTCAACTGTGGGGCATTCCAGACATGGATCTGATGGCCTCTCGTCAGAACTTCAAAGTTCCTTGCTACGGGTCCAGATCCAGGGATCCCAAGGCGGCTCTAGTGGATGCACTAGTAGCACCTTGGACCTTCAAACTAGCTTATGTATTCCCGCCGTTTCCTCTCATCCCCAGGCTGGTAGCCAGGATCAATCAGGAAAGGGCGTCGGTGATCTTGATAGCTCCTGCGTGGCCACGCAGGACTTGGTATGCAGATCTGGTGAATATGTCATCGGCTCCACCATGGAAGCTACCTTTGAGACGAGACCTTCTTGTTCAAGGTCCGTTCGAACATCCGAATCTGGTCTCACTCCAGCTGACTGCTTGGAGATTGAACGCTTGATCTTATCGAAGCGAGGGTTCTCAGATTCTGTTATCGATACTCTTGTTCAGGCCAGAAAGCCTGTAACTAGAAAGATTTACCACAAAATTTGGAAAAAATATATCTGTTGGTGTGAATCTAAAGGATTCCCTTGGGACAAGGTTAAGATTCCTAAGATTCTATCCTTCCTTCAAGAAGGATTGGAAAAAGGATTATCTGCAAGTTCCCTGAAGGGACAGATTTCTGCCTTGTCTGTGTTACTTCATAAAAAGCTGGCAGCTGTGCCAGATGTTCAAGCCTTTGTTCAGGCTCTGGTTAGAATCAAGCCTGTTTACAAACCTTTGACTCCTCCTTGGAGTCTCAACTTAGTTCTTTCAGTTCTTCAGGGGGTTCCGTTTGAACCCTTACATTCCGTTGATATTAAGTTATTATCTTGGAAAGTTTTGTTTTTGGTTGCAATTTCTTCTGCTAGAAGAGTTTCAGAATTATCTGCTCTGCAGTGTTCTCCTCCTTATCTGGTGTTCCATGCAGATAAGGTGGTTTTACGTACTAAACCTGGTTTTCTTCCAAAAGTTGTTTCTAACAAAAACATTAACCAGGAGATTATCGTACCTTCTCTGTGTCCGAAACCAGTTTCGAAGAAGGAACGTTTGTTGCACAATTTGGATGTTGTTCGCGCTCTAAAATTCTATTTAGATGCTACAAAGGATTTTAGACAAACATCTTCCTTGTTTGTTGTTTATTCCGGTAAAAGGAGAGGTCAAAAAGCAACTTCTACCTCTCTCTCTTTTTGGATTAAAAGCATCATCAGATTGGCTTACGAGACTGCCGGACGGCAGCCTCCCGAAAGAATCACAGCTCATTCCACTAGGGCTGTGGCTTCCACATGGGCCTTCAAGAACGAGGCTTCTGTTGATCAGATATGTAGGGCAGCGACTTGGTCTTCACTGCACACTTTTACCAAATTTTACAAGTTTGATACTTTTGCTTCTTCTGAGGCTATTTTTGGGAGAAAGGTTTTGCAAGCCGTGGTGCCTTCCATCTAGGTGACCTGATTTGCTCCCTCCCATCATCCGTGTCCTAAAGCTTTGGTATTGGTTCCCACAAGTAAGGATGACGCCGTGGACCGGACACACCTATGTTGGAGAAAACATATTTTTTTTTTACCTTATAATTTATTTTCTCCACGGGTGTGTCCGGCCCACGGCCCGCCCTGGTTTTTTAATCAGGTCTGATAATTTATTTTCTTTAACTACAGTCACCACGGTTTCATATGGTTTCTCCTATGCAAATATTCCTCCTTAACGTCGGTCGAATGACTGGGGTAGGCGGAGCCTAGGAGGGATCATGTGACCAGCTTTGCTGGGCTCTTTGCCATTTCCTGTTGGGGAAGAGAATATCCCACAAGTAAGGATGACGCCGTGGACCGGACACACCGTTGGAGAAAGTAATTTATCAGGTAAACATAAATTCTGTTTTTCACATGGCTGCACATCCCACACCTTGTTACCCCACATCTATATGTTCCTGGCTTTTGTTCTAACCAATTGATTACTTTGGTGCCATTCTGACTTGAACTACGTAGTTTAGTGGCAATGATATGACTGTGCTTAGAGTATGAAGAAATATGAAATATCTATCAGTAAGTCTGTTTGTAATACATTTTAGCAAATGTCATGGACTTTGTACTATTTTTTTAGTATTTTTTCATACTTTTATAATGTAGTAGTATTCTGAAGAAAGCTGCGTAAATTCAGTATTCTCTGTTTTTCCAAGGTTACACCAGCTTGGATACTGACCTATCGAGAATTAATCAAGATAAGCATCATTATCTAGAAGGCTGTTCAGATTCAGAGGGTAAAGTCAACGGTTATGTTTGCTCATGTAAGTAACCTGGAATAGCAATCATCGCATTTATTCTGACTTCATTAATCTGATGTCTGCAGCAGCTATGGGGCAGAGTTTGCATTTTTTTTTTTTTTTTTTTTTTTTAGAGTGTTTGTCACATGTAAAAAGTATATATCATATTTTTTTTTTATTTTAAGTTTATTAGTTTTAATGTCCCCCCCCCCCTCTGCTCAGCTGAGTCTGTATCGAACAATAAACAGGGTATTTCTCTGCCTTCATTTCAGAGTGGTCTATGGCCTTCTGCTGCTGCACCCAGGAGAGTAGTTCTATTCTTACTCCAAAATGTAAAGAATATATTCACTCTGCTATTAATGAGGTGTTAGATATTATGTCATCACCTGTTAAGCACAGATGCACGCAAGGATTGGAAAGCGATCCTCTGGCTTTTAGCTCATCAGGGACTCACTTAGTGGTGACCCCTCTAATTCCCCATAGATTATAGGGGTACTTATGAATCTGAGGATTCTTCTTCTAAGGACGGAGAGTCTTGGGGTGCCGCAGAGGATGTCGCCTCTATTTTTCGGCTTGAATATATTTGTGCTTTATTATGGGACATTATAATTGCTTTGGAAGTAGAGGATTTTCCTGCTACAGTTAAGGAACCAGTTTACAAGATTGATACATTTCTAAGACAGCCCCCAATCAGCTTTTTTCTTTTCCTGTGCCTGATTATGTTTCTAATCTCTGAAATGGCATAAACCAGGTATTCCTTCTTGTTTTGGCTGCCAAGTTCAAAACGATGTTCCCTCTTCCTTCTGCTAATACAGGGAAACTATCCACTAAGTTGGATATAGGTATTTTCCATTCTTGCCAGGAGTACTATTATTCCTTTTGAAGGCCAGACCTCTTAAGTATCCCTTGGTTAGAATATCTTGAAGGTTTTCATAGTAGGTCCCTTCAGTTTGCAGGCTTTATGCTTAGGCCTGCTGTCGGTGTGGCCTGTGTAGCTGCTGCTACTGCCGTTTAGTGCATACCCCCCAACTGTCCCAATTTTCACGGGACAGTCCCGATTTTAGGGGTCTGTCCCCCTGTCCCGGGTTGCTAGCCATCTGTCCCGATTTACCCCATGCATTAAATTTTTTTTTTTTTTTACATTCTATTGGACCCATACTCAGAAGCAGCTGGCTTTGCTCTCACAGGGTTAGATACCTGTTAGATTCCCTGTGGAAAAGGAATGGTGTGTGGGTTAAGCAGGAGTAAAAGGCTATATACACTCTGACCACGGGTAATGGTGACCTCTCTAACCTACCTCTGGTAGTGATGTCTAACCCCTGGTGATAATACTAGCATGCCTTCAGTTTTATACAATGAGCAGTGCTAATACCAGGGTAACGAGCAGTGGCAGCCACAGACTGCCAGCTAATGTGCTTGCCAACCCCGCGACCTCATACAATGAATTAGATACCCATATATGATGTAGTGTGTGTGTGTCTATCTGTATCCATAACTGTGTGTGTGTGTATCTGTATGTATAAGTTTATGCTATGTAGTGTGTGTTTGTGTCTGCATGTATAAATTTAAGCTATGTAGTGTGTATGTGTATCTGCATGTATAAGTGTATGCTATGTAGTGTGTGTATCTGCATGTATAAGTGTATGCTTTGTAGTGTGTGTGTATCTGCATGTGTAAGTGTATGCTATGTAGGGTGTGTGTGTATAAGCATGTATAAGTGTATGCTATGTAGTGTGTGTATCTGCATGTATAAGTGTATGCTTTGTAGTGTGTGTGTATCTGCATGTATAAGTGTATGCTTTGTAGTGTGTGTGTATCTGCATGTGTAAGTGTATGCTATGTAGGGTTTGTGTGTATAAGCATGTATAAGTGTATGCTATGTAGGGTGTGTATCTGCATGTATAAGTGTATGCTTTGTAGTGTGTGTGTATCTGCATGTATAAGTGTATGCTTTGTAGTGTGTGTGTATCTGCATGTGTAAGTGTATGCTATGTAGGGTGTGTGTGTATCTGCACGTGTAAGTGTATGCTATGTAGGGTGTGTATCTGCATGTATAAGTGTGTATCTGCCTGTATTAGTGTATGCTATGTAGTGTGTGTTTATCTGCATGTATAACTGTATGCTATGTAGTGTGTGTGTATCTGCATGTATAAGTGTATGCTTTGTAGTGTGTGTGTATCTGCATGTGTAAGTGTATGCTATGTAGGGTGTGTGTGTATCTGCATGTATAAGTGTATGCTATGTAGTGTGTATCTGCATGTATAAGTGTATGCTATGTAGTGTGTGTATCTGCATGTATAAGTGTATGCTTTGTAGTGTGTGTGTATCTGCATGTGTAAGTGTATGCTATGTAGGGTGTGTGTATCTGCCTGTATTAGTGTATGCTATGTAGGGTGTGTGTATCTGCCTGTATTAGTGTATGCTATGTTGTGTGTGTATCTGCCTGTATTAGTGTATGCTATGTAGTGTGTGTATCTGCCTGTATAAGTGTATGCTATGTAGTGTGTGTGTATCTGCATGTATAAGTGTATGTAGTGTGCTACTGTGCATTTTTGCTGACTTTAAAGGCCAGAATCTATAATAATAATGGGGACTGCAGAGAGCAGTTTTAAATAATTTATTATTAAATGTCCAATTAAGATAAAAAATATTTAGCAATGTCTTTGGAAAGGCTAATTAAATACATAGCTCACATAGCCATACCAGTGGTTTGAGCTTGTGTTTGATTTGCTGCCTAAGTGTATTAAAATATGACTTTATTTAGAATTTTATTTATATTACTTTGGCCTTTATGATTTTTTTTTTTAAGCCCCGCCCACCACATTTAAAAAAATTTGCCGCGGGGAGGGTGTCCCTCTTTTGAATTTTGAAATGTTGGGAGGTATGGTTTAGTGTGACAACCTTTAAGAACTTATTTCTGGGGAAACTACTCTGATTAAATCTCCTGAGAACTGCAGTTTGTATGAAACTTTATATGAAGCAGCTGTGAAAATGGCTCACTTGCAAAGTTTATTTGCACATTACAAATGCCCATGTACAGAAGACTAGTCATACATACATAAGAATTATTGCACAAAAAGTTTGTTTGATACTAAATTATACAACTAGAAAATATCAATATTAAGCATAACCTATTTTCAATCTATCAAATTTCCCTTTTTTTTTTTTTTTAACCAGAACAAAAAGTAAAAAAAAATAATGAAACTTACCCACAACTAGACCCATTGTCTGGGTAATCACTGAACTGTTAAATATGTACAGTCTTTCTAAAGATGTTTCTTACACTGAAGTACTGTAACAAGTTCTGTAATAGAAACAAAGAAAGAAAAAAACAAATAGAAAGTGGTGAAGCACATCTGTTTCTATACAATTGTCAGAATGAGAATATTAAAATAAGTTGCTGCTAGATCGTATCACTCAACTAAAGAAAGTTTTGTATTGAGATGCAGTACTGCAATAACCACTAGAGGTCCTCAGATTAACAATCTGTTCATTTTGTAAGGAGTTAGAATGCAGAAACCCATATTTCTCTTGTAAGGTGTATGCAGTCCACGGGTTCATCCATTACTTGTGGGATATTCTCCTTCCCAACAGGAAATTGCAAGAGGACACCCACAGCAGAGCTGTCTATATAGCTCCTCCCCTAACTGCCACCCCCAGTCATTCTCTTGCAACTCTCGACAAGAAAGGAAGTATCAAGAGATATGTGGTGACTTAGTGTAGTTTTACCTTCAATCAAAAGTTTGTTATTTTTAAACGGTACCGGCGTTGTACTGTTTTACTCTCAGGCAGAAATCAGAAGAAGAATTCTGCCTGGAGGTTTGATTATCTTAGCGGTTTGTAACTAAGGTCCATTGCTGTTCTCACACATAACTGAAGAATATGGGAAAACTTTGGTTGGGGGAACGGTCTGCAGATTACCTGCTTTGAGGTATGTTCAGTATTTTTATTTCTAGAGAGATGAATAAGTTCTAGAAAATGCTGACAGAGCCTTGTGTATTTGAGGTAAGCCTGATGCAGTGATTTAACAGCGACTGGGATCATGCTTACAAAACAGGGCAATACTCATGTTTATATTCATATTAGTGACAAAACGTTTACATGATTTCATAAATAGGACGTTTTTTCTCTGAGGGAGATAAGTCTTTATTTGGGGCCTAGTTTCCACATGGCTAGTCAGATACTCCTAGGAGTATTTTCTTAAGGCCCTTCTAACATCCAGTAACATGGTGGGAGGGGCCTATTTTAGCACTCTAACTACGCAGTTTTAATGCAGACTGAGACATCCAGCTTCCCTAAAGGTTTCCTCTGGCATCTGAGGACCATTTCAAAGGGGTAATTTCTGCACAAAATCGTTTTTGAGGGCAGGTAGGAGCCTCAGCAGAGCTGTGGCAAGGAGCTCAATTGACTTAACGTTTTTCAATCCGGTTTGGGGGCTAAGGGGTTAATCATCCATTTGCAAGTTGGTGCAATGTTGCTTTAGTCTCTTACACACACTGTAAAAATTTCAAAGACTTTACTGTATTTTTACACTGTTTTGCAGTTTAAGTGCTAGTTTTTTTTCTCTTAAAGGCACAGTAACGTTTTTGTTTAATTGCTGTTTTACCTTTATTAAAGTGTTTTCCAAGCTTGCTTGTCTCATTACTAGTCTGTTAAACATGTCTGACATAGAGGAAACTCCTTGTTCAATATGTTTTGAAGCCATGGTGGAACCCCCTCTTAGAATGTGTACCAAATGTACTGATATTTCTATAAACTATAAAGTCCATATTATGGCGCTTAAAGATTTATCTCCAGGGGATTCTCTGACTGAAAAGAGGGAGATTATGCCATCTAGCTCTCCCCATGTGTCAGAACCTATATCTCCCGCTCAAGTGACGCCAAGTACATCTAGCGCGTCTAATTCTTTTACCTTACAGGACATGGCGGCAGTTATGAATGCTACCCTCTCAAGATCCTAAACAAATTTCTCAGGGTCCCATCCTTCAGGATGGAGACTATCCGAACCATCCTCCCTATGATCCAGGAGGGTCAATATATGACTACCGTGGACTTAAAGGAGGCTTATCTCCACATTCCGATTCACAGAGATCATCAGTTCCTCAGGTTCGCCTTATTAGACGGGCATTACCAGTTTGGGGCTCTTCCCTTTGGGTTAGCCACGGCACCAAGAATCTTTACGAAGGTTCTAGGGTCCCTACTGGCGGTTCTAAGGCCACGGGGCATAGCAGTGGCTCCTTACCTAGACGACATTCTGATACAGGCGTCGACTTTTCAAATCGCCAAGTCCCATACGGACATTGTTCTGGCCTTTCTGAGGTCTCACGGTTGGAAGGTGAACGAAGAAAAAGAGTTCTCTCTCCCCTCTCACAAGAGATTCCTTCCTAGGAACACTGATAGATTCAGTAGAAATCAAAAATTTTCTGACAGAGGTCAGGTTATCAAAGCTTATAACTTCCTGCCGTGCTCTTCATTCCACTTCTCGGCCGTCTGGCTCAGTGTATGGAAGTAATCGGCCTAATGATAGCGGCAATGGACATAGTTCCGTTTGCCCGCCTACATCTCAGACCACTGCAACTTTGCATGCTCAATCAGTGGAATGGGGATTACACAGATTTGTCCCTTCTGCTAAATCTGGAACGACAGATGCCAGCCTTCTGGGCTAGGGCACGGTCTGGAACTCCCTGAAGGCTTAGGGTTCGTGGACTCGGGAGGAAGCCCTCCTTCCGATAAACATTCTGGAACTGAATGTTGGAGATTTCAAAGATAATTCTATGGGCAGAGGTTCACTCTTGCCATCTCTCAGCTATCCATATCCCAGGAGTAGAGAACTGGGAGGCGGATTTCCTAAGTCGGCAGACTTTTCATCCGAGGGAGTGGGAGCTCCATCCGGAGGTATTTGCCCAGCTGATTCAACTATGGGGCAAACCAGAATTTGATCTGATGGCGTCTCGTCAGAACGCCAAGCTTCCTTGTTACGGGTCCAGGTCAAGGGATCCCTAGGCAGCGCTGATAGATGCTCTAGCAGTGCCCTGGTCCTTCAGCCTGGCTTATGTGTTCCCACCATTTCCTCTCCTCCCTCGTCTGATTGCCAAGATCAAGCAGGAGAGAGCTTCGGTGATTTTGATAGCACCTGCGTGGCCACGCAGGACTTGGTATGCAGATCTGGTGGACATGTCATCCCTTCCACCATGGACTCTGCCGCTGAGACAGGACCTTCTACTCCAATTTCCTTTCAAACATCCAAATCTAATTTCTCTGCGACTGACTGCTTGGAGATTGAACGCTTGATTTTATCAAAACGTGGTTTCTCCGAGTCGGTCATTGATACCTTAATTCAAGCTTGAAAGCCTGTCACCAGGAAAATCTTTCATAAGATATGGTGTAAATATCTTCATTGGTGTGAATCCAAAGGTTACTCATGGAGTAAAGTCAGGATTCCTAGGATATTATCCTTTCTCCAAGAAGGATTGGAGAAGGGATTGTCAGCTAGTTCCTTAAAGGGACAGATTTCTGCTCTGTCCTTCTGCACAAGCGTCTGGCAGATGTTCCAGACGTTCAGGCGTTTTGTCAGGCTTTAGTTAGAATCAAGCCTGTGTTTAAACCTGTTGCTCCACCATGGAGTTTAAATTTAGTTCTTAAAGTTCTTCAAGGGGTTCCGTTTGAACCTCTGCATTCCATAGATATCAAGCTTTTATCTTGGAAAGTTCTGTTTTTGGTAGCTATCTCTTTGGCTCGAAGAGTTTCAGAGTTATCTGCCTTACAGTGTGATTCCCCTTATCTGATCTTCCATGCAGATAAGGTAGTTTTGCGTACCAAACCTAGGTTTCTTCCTAAGGTGGTATCTAATAAGAATATCAATCAGGAGATTGTTGTTCCGTCACTGTGTCCTAATCCTTCTTCAAAGAAGGAACGTCTATTACACAATCTTGACATGGTTCGTGCTTTAAAGTTTTATTTACAAGCTACTAAGGATTTTCGTCAAACATCTGCTTGTTTGTTGTCTACTCTGAACAGAGGAGAGGCCAAAAGGCTTCGGCATCTTCTCTTTCTTTTTGGCTGAGAAGCATAATCCGTTTAGCTTATGAGACTGCTGGCCAGCAGCCTCCTCAAAGAATTACAGCTCATTCCACTAGAGCGGTAGCTTCCACATGGGCTTTTAAAAATGAGGCCTCTGTTGAACAGATTTGTAAGGCGGCGACTTGGTCTTCGCTTCATACTTTTTCTAAATTCTACAAATTTGATACTTTTTGCTTCCTCGGAGGCTATTTTTGGGAGAAAGGTCTTGCAGGCAGTGGTGCCTTCCGTTTAAGTTCCTGCCTTGTCCCTCCCTTCATCCGTGTCCTAAAGCTTTGGTATTGGTATCCCACAAGTAATGGATGAACCCGTGGACTGGATACACCTTACAAGAGAAAACAAAATTTATGCTTACCTGATAAATTTCTTTCTCTTGTGGTGTATCCAGTCCACGGCCCGCCCTGTCGCTTTAAGGCAGGTGTTTTTTATTTTTAAACTACAGTCACCACTGCACCCTATAGTTTCTCCTTTTTCTTGCTTGTCTTCGGTCGAATGACTGGGGGTGGCAGTTAGGGGAGGAGCTATATAGACAGCTCTGCTGTGGGTGTCCTCTTGCAACTTCCTGTTGGGAAGGAGAATATCCCACAAGTAATGGATGAACCCGTGGACTGGATACACCACAAGAGAGAAATTTATCAGGTAAGCATAAATTTTGTTTTTTCTCTTTCCAGTTATATCTGATAAAATAAATATTCTTACTTGGGGGAAAAAGAATAATAATACCTGACTATAGGGGTAGATACATGTGCTGATAGGTAACCTAAAGGTAGTTGCTGTTGCCATACATAAAGAGCTATCCAGCCCTCTAATATTTGTTAACACTAAATAGTGGTTTACTCAGTAAAATAATTAACTACATCTTATGAGTTAGGTAAAATGATAGGTGACCTAAATAAGCAGCCCGTTCTACTGGTTAATTGCTTTAGGTATTAAATGTGTGTGTATATATATATAGAGAACAGTAACGCAACCTTAGTAGATGATCCAAGGCGTGTGGTCGCAATAGGGAAAAGCATAAGATCAGCCAGATTTAGCTTCTGAAAATATGCGCTAAAATTTAACCTTGATAAAGCAGCCCACCTGGTTGCAATGTTGAGTTATTAGCAAAGCTTCCCATTATTATATCAGATATATCAATTGGGTAATTCACCATGCCTCAAGTACAAGTAAGTTGGGTAAAAACCGCATGCAGCAGTCACGAAAAATTAACTTCGTTTTCCAATTAATGGTAGTTATGATACTCCTGTGCATACAAATAAATAGTGGGCAGAATCCCCGGCACATAAAGAATAGAAACTAGTACAAATATTTTAACTAATTTTAACACTAACAAACTCAAAGAATATATTGAATGATTTTTCAAGGAAACTAAAAAAGTAGCGTGTAAATAAGAGTGAAACAAAAAGCTTTTCATTCAATCAAAAACAGTGGAATTCTAAGTATCGAATCGACATTTGAGGTTGTTTTTTCTATATAAAGTTATACAGTGCTCCAATCAGAGTGACTCTAATTTTGGTACACTAGCATATGTAAAGGCACCAGTAATATCTGGATAGAGATCTGTAGCTTCCATGAGGCACCATAAATATGTGCATACAAATTGGCCAACCCCTACACGGGAAGGGAGAAAGTGGAGCTCAGGGAGGCTTGTTAGTTTTATGAATAAAAGTGTGGTGTGCAAGCTAAATTGGGTATAGAGATATCAGGAACATTAAATTGTGCAGAGGCGGGGGGCGGAGCAAACTACCAAAGGAATCAGGCGTGCGTGTGAAGAGCTCCTGGCTCTAACATCATATAAATGTTTACTTAAAACAATCCTTTTCTTTTGCAAGATGTACCGAGTCCACGGTTTCATCCTTGTGGGGTATTATCCTTCCCAACAGGAAGTGGCAAAGAGAGCACCCACAGCAGAGCTTTCTATATAGCTCCCCCCTTAAGTCCACCCCCCAGTCATTCTCTTTGCCGGCTCTAAGCAGGGAGGCTAAAGTGAAAGAGGTGATAAAGTATTAGTTTTTATTTTTCTTCAAGCAAGAGTTTATTTTTAAATGGTACCGGTGTGTGCTATTTACTCTCAGGCAGGAGATTGATGAAGATTTCTGCCTAGAGGATGATGATCTTAGCATTTGTAGCTAAGGTCCACTGCTGTTCCCACAGAAGCTGAGGAGTACAGGAAAACTTCAGTGTGAGGAACGGTTTCTTGCTATACATCAATGAGGTATGTTCAGTCATTTTTTTTCTGCAGAGACTTTGATAACTCAGAAAGGCTAACAAAAAATACACAAAACAAAGTCTCAGCACCAAGGGAGTATCACTAGGTATCCTTAGTAACCTGGGTAGGTGTATAATTAGCCGGGTTTAAAGGCACCGTTGTTTTAAAGGACCTTCCTCGGTCCTAAGACAAATCTAAATATATCTAAACACTGTCCCGATCTCACTTGTTATAAATGTAACAATGTAGCAAAAAGGTGGTGAGATACAATGTTAAAGCAAGCAGTTCGCTGGTATAGTTCAGGGTAAACTTGTGTATTATCTTACCCACTCTCCATCGAATGCAGCTGCTGTGAAAAGGTAACTTGCCTGTAAATATGTGTCAGTCCACAGGAGTACATACAATAACTGTCCTTAGTCACGCTCCCTCCTCGATCACTCAGAAAAACGGCATACACTGCTTTTACCGCTGCAACGGACTCTGGTGGTGTAAAGCCGCGTCCTCGTCAGTTTGAAGGTTTCGGTCCACAGGAGCAGTTGAACTCACTCGGTTGGCTCCCTCCTCGAACACTCATATGATGGCTCTGACGTCCGCGATATTCCTCTTTGATCTGTCACTTCTTTGCAGTGCTTACCGGAACTTCACCTTTACTTGTGTTTCCAGGGTCTGACTCCTGTCTCTTTTGCTGCCTGTGCTCTCTCGTTTGGCCCCAAACGTATTTGATGTCTGAATGATCCAATGATCAATGAGGAGCACCAGGCATATTCGATATATAAAACTTAACTTTTATTTAGCTTGTTGGCTTCCATAAAACATCATACGATAAGACAACACATTACAGATAGCTCAGTATTCCTTCTGGCTTACGCGTTTTCGGCAACAGCCGTAGTCATAGCTTAAGGAATTTACAAACACAGGACACTCAGAAAGGCTGACAGTATCCCCATTAGGGGAAGGGTAAGCAGTAATCCTAGTTTTATAAGGGGTATTACTAGCTTGCATAAAGGGCTAAACTTATGGGCACTCAGTTTGTATATGATATATAAGGCAAACGTTTTTGTGTTCTGGGAGTACTGTTTATATTTCTTAAGGGACAACTGTTTTGAGGGTAACACTTGGCTTGTTTGGGGTTTTTTATAACCCACATGGCTTAAAAAACGTTTGGTAGATCAGTTCCTCAGGTTTGCCTTTATGGACAAGCATTACCAGTTTGTGGCTCTCCCCTTCGGGTTGGCCACTTCACCAAGAATCTTCACAAAGGTGCTAGGGTCCCTTCTGGCGGTCCTAAGGCCGCGGGGCATAGCAGTGGCGCCTTATCTAGACGACATCCTAATTCAAGCGTCGACTTTCCAACTAGCCAAGTCTCACACGGACTTAGTGTTGGCCTTTCTAAGATGTCATGGGTGGAAGGTGAACATCAAAAAGAGTTCTTTCCCCTCTCACAAGAGTTTCATTTCTAGGGACTCTGATAGACTCGGTAGAAATGAAAATATTTCTGACGGAAGTCAGGAAATCAAAAATATTAACCACCTGCTGAGCTCTTCATTCCATTCCTCGGCCATCAGTGGCTCAGTGCATGGAGGTAATCGGTTTAATGGTAGCGGCAATGGACGTAGTTCCATATGCTCGCTTACATCTCAGACCACTGCAACTATGCATGCTCAGACAGTGGAATGGGGATTATGCAGATTTATCTCCTCAGATAAATCTGGATCTAGAGACCAGAGACTCTCTCTTCTTTGGTGGTTGTCACAGGATCACCTGTCCCGGGGAATGTGTTTCCTCAGGCCAGCGTGGGTTATAGTGACGACGGACGCCAGCCTACTGGGCTGGGGTGCAGTCTGGAATTCCCTGAAAGCACAGGGATTGTGGACTCAGGAGGAGGCTCTCCTACCGATAAATATTCTGGAATTAAGAGCGATATTCAATGCTCTTCAGACGTGTCCTCAGCTGGCTTTGGCCGGATTCATCAGATTTCAGTCGGACAACATCATGACTGTAGCTTATATCAATCATCAGGAGGGAATAAGGAGTTCCTTAGCGATGATAGAAGTTTCCAGGATAATCCGATGGGCAGGGACTCACTCTTGCCATCTATCAGCGATCTATATCCCAGGGGTAGAGAACTGGGAGGCAGATTTTCTAAGTCGTCAGACTTTTTTCATCCGGGGGAGTGGGAGTTCCATCCGGAGGTGTTTGCTCAACTGGTTCAGCTATGGGGCACACCAAAATTGGATTTGATGGCGTCTCGTCAGAACGCCAAACTTCCTCGTTACGGATCCAGGTCCAGGGATCCTCACTGATGGATGCTCTAGCAGTACCCTGGTCGTTCAACCTGGCTTATGTGTTTCCACCTTTCCCTCTCCTTCCACGTCTGATTGCCAGAATCAAACAGGAGAGAGCTATGGTGATTTTGATAGCTCCTGCGTGGCCACGCAGGACTTGGTATGCAGATCTGGTGGACATGTCATCCCTGCCACCATGGACTCTGCCACTAAGACAGGACCTTCTGATTCAAGGTCCGTTCAAGCATCCAAATCTAATTTCTCTGCAACTGACTTGGAGATTCAGGCTCGAAAGCCTGTCACCAGGAAAATTTATCATAAGATATGGCGTAAATATCTTTTTTGGTGCGAATCCAAAGGCTACTCATGGAGTAAGATCAGGATTCCTAGGATTTTGTCCTTTCTTCAAGAGGGATTGGAGAAAGGATTGTCAGCTAGTTCCTTAAAAGGACAGATATCTGCTTTGTCTATTCTATTGCACAAGCGTCTGGCAGATGTCCCAGACGTTCGGGCTTTTTGTCAGGCTTTAGTTAGAATCAAGCCTGTCTTTAAACCTGTTGCTCTGCCATGGAGTCTAAATTTAGTTCTTAAAGTGCTCCAGGGGGTTCCGTTTGAACCCATGCATTCTATAGATGTTAAGCTTCTATCTTGGAAAGTTCTGTTCCTAGTTGCTATCTCTTCAGCTCGAAGAGTTTCTGAACCGTCTGCATTACAATGTGACTCGCCTTATCTTGTTTTTCATGCTAATAAGGTGGTTTTGCGTACCAAACCTGGGTTCCTTCCTAAGGTTGTTATTAACAGGAATATCAATCAGGAAATTGTTGTTCCTTCTCTGTGTCCTAATCCTTCTAAGAAGAAACGTCTGTTGCACAACTTGGACGTAGTTCGTGCTTTGAAGTTTTATTTGCAGGCAACCAAAGATTTTCCTCAAACATCTTCATTGTTTGTTGTCTATTCTGGAAAGCGTAGGGGTCAAAAGGCTACGGCTACCTCTTTCCTTTTGGCTGAAAAGCATCATCCGTTTGGCTTATGAGACTGCTGGACAGCAGCCTCCTGAAAGGATTACAGCTCACTCTACTAGAGCGGTAGCTTCCACATGGGCTTTTAAAAATGATGCTTCTGTTGAACAAATTTGTAAGGCTGCGACTTGGTCTTCGCTTCATACTTTTTCCAAATTTTACAATTTTGCTTCTTCGGAGGCTATTTTTGGGAGACAGGTTCTGCAAGCAGTGGTGCCTTATGTTTAGGTTCCTGTCTTGTCCCTCCCTTCATCCGTGTCCTAAAGCTTTGGTATTGGTATCCCACAATTAAGGATGAAACAGTGGACTCGGTACATCTTGCAAAAGAAAAAATTTATGCTTACCTGATAAATTTCTTTCTTTTGCGATGTACCGAGTCCACGGCCCGCCATGTCTATTCAAGACAGATAGTATTTTTATTGAAAACTTCAGTCACCTCTGCACCTTATAGTTTCTCCTTTTTCTTCCTTGGCCTTCGGTCGAATGACTGGGGGGTGGAGTTAAGGGGGGAGCTATATAGACATCTCTGCTGTGGGTGCTCTCTTTGCCACTTCCTGTTGGGAAGGATAATATCCCACAAGTAAGGATGAAACCGTGGACTCGGTACATCGCAAAAGAAACAAATTTATCAGGTAAGCATAAATTTTGTTTTTGCATTACAAGGGGATCCTTTAATACATAGCAATAACGGAGACCTTAGGAGCTCTCGACTGGACGTTTCTGGCTCTCTGACTGTCAGAAGTTTAGCCATGATGGAGTCCCTGGTCGACTGGGGGTTGGCTGTGGTGCAGCTCCTCCAAGATCATTTTTCTTTCATGTAATTAGCAAGAGTCCATGAGCTAGTGACGTATGGGATATACATTCCTACCAGGAGGGGCAAAGTTTCCCAAACCTTAAAATGCCTATAAATACACCCCTCACCACACCCACAATTCAGTTTTACAAACTTTGCCTCCGATGGAGGTGGTGAAGTAAGTTTGTGCTAGATTCTACGTTGATATGCGCTCCGCAGCAAGTTGGAGCCCGGTTTTCCTCTCAGCGTGCAGTGAATGTCAGAGGGATGTGAGGAGAGTATTGCCTATTTGAATGCAGTGATCTCCTTCTACGGGGTCTATTTCATAGGTTCTCTGTTATCGGTCGTAGAGATTCATCTCTTACCTCCCTTTTCAGATCAACGATATACTCTTATATATACCATTACCTCTGCTGATTCTCGTTTCAGTACTGGTTTGGCTTTCTACAACATGTAGATGAGTGTCCTGGGGTAAGTAAGTCTTATTTTCTGTGACACTCTAAGCTATGGTTGGGCACTTTTTTTATAAAGTTCTAAATATATGTATTCAAACATTTATTTGCCTTGACTCAGAATGTTCAACTTTCCTTATTTTTCAGACAGTCAGTTTCATATTTGGGATAATGCATTTGAATTAATCATTTTTTCTTACCTTCAAAAATTTGACTCTTTTTTCCCTGTGGGCTGTTAGGCTCGCGGGGGCTGAAAATGCTTCATTTTATTGCGTCATTCTTGGCGCGGACTTTTTTGGCGCAAAAATAATTTTCTGTTTCCGGCGTCATACGTGTCGCCGGAAGTTGCGTCATTTTTTGACGTTATTTTGCGCCAAAAATGTCGGCGTTCCGGATGTGGCGTCATTTTTGCCGCCAAAAGCATTTTAGGCGCCAAATAATGTGGGCGTCTGATTTGGCGCTAAAAAATATGGGCGTCGCTTTTGTCTCCACATTATTTTAGTCTTTTTTTCATTGCTTCTGGTTGCTAGAAGCTTGTTCTTTGGCATTTTTTCCCATTCCTGAAACTGTCATTTAAGGAATTTGATCAATTTTGCTTTATATGTTGTTTTTTTTGTCTTACATATTGCAAGATGTCTCACGTTGCATCTGAGTCAGAAGATACTACAGGAAAATCGCTGTCTAGTGCTGGAGCTACCAAGCTAAGTGTATCTGCTATAATTTTTGGTATCTGTTTCTCCAGCTGTTGTTTGTATTGCGTGTCATGACAAACTTATTAATGCAGATAAAATTTCCTTTAGTACTGTTACATTACCTGTTGCTGTTCCGTCAACATCTAATTTTCAGAGTGTTCCTGATAAACATAAGAGATTTTATTTTTTTTAAATCCATTAAGAAGGCTATGTCTGTTATTTCTCCTTCTAGTTTACATAAAAGTCTTTTAAAACTTCTCTTTTTTCAGATGAATTTTTACATGAACATCATCATTCTGATACTGATAAATCTTTGTATTTGTTCAAGATGGAATTTATTCGTTCTTTATTTAAAGAAGTATTAATTGCATTAGAAATAGAGGATTCTGGTCCTCTTGATACTAAATCTAAACGTTTAAATAAGGTTTTTAAATCTCCTGTAGTTATTCCAGAAGTGTTTAATCTCCCTGATGCTATTTCTGAAGTAATTTCCAGGGAATGGAATAATTTGGGTAATTCTTTTACTCCTTCTAAACGTTTAAGCAATTATATCCTGTGCCATCTGACAGATTAGAGTTTTTTTGGGACAAAATCCCTAAGGTTATGGGGCTGTCTCTACTCCTGCTAAATGTACTACTATTCCTACGGCAGATAGTACTTTATTTAAGGGAAATTGAATCCTTTCTAAGAAAAGCTTACTTATGTTCAGGTAATCTTCTTAGACCTGCTATATTTTTAGCGGATGTTGCTGCAGCTTCAACTTTTTGGTTAGAAGCTTTAGCGCAACAAGTAACAGATCATAATTTTATAGCATTATTATTATTCTATAACATGCTAATAATTTTATTGGTGATACCATCTTTTGATATCATTAGAGTTGATGTCAGGTATATGTCTCTAGCTATTTTAGCTAGAAAAGCTTTATGGATTAAACTTGGAATGCTGATATGTCTTCTAAGTCAACTTTGCTTTCCCTTTCTTTCCAGGGTATTAAATTATTATTTCAATTGTTTCTGGAAGGAAGGGAACTTTTTTACCAAAGGATAAAAAATCTAAGGTAAATTTAGGTCTAATAATTTTTTTTTGTTCCTTTCCTCACAACAAGGAACAAAAGCCTGATCCTTCATCCTCAGGAGCGGTATCAGTTTGGAAACTATTTCCAGTTTGGAATATATCCAAGCCTTATAGAAATCTATAGCCAGCTCCTAAGTACCCATGAAGGTGCGGCCCTTATTCCAGCTCAGCTGGTATGGGGCAGATTACGTTTTCTTCAATGAAATTTGGATCAATTCCGTTCTCAATCTCTGGTTTCAGAACATTGTTTCAGAAAGGTACAGAATTGGCTTCAGTTAAGGCCTCCTGCTAAGAGATTTTTTTCTTTCCCGTGTCCCAGTTAACACAGCAAAGGCTCAGCATTTCTGAAATGTGTTTCAGATCTAGAGTTGGTTGGAGTAATTATGCCAGTTCCAGTTCTGGAACAGGGGCTGGGGTTTTATTTTATCTCTTCATTGTACCAAGAAGGTCAATTCCTTCAGACCAGTTCCGGATCTATCAATATTGAATCGTTATGTAAGGATACCAACATTCAAGATGGTTACTGTAGGACTATCCTGTTTTTTGTTTAGCAAGGGCATTATATGTCTACAATAGATTTACAGGATGTGTATCTGCATATTCCGATTCATCCAGATCACTTTTAGTGTCTGAGATTCTCTTTTTAGACAAGCATTACCAGTTTTTTTGGCTCTACCGTTTGGCCTAGCCTCAGTTCCAAGAATTTTTTTCAAAGGTTCTCGGTGCCCTTCTTTCTGTAATCAGAGAACAGGGTTTTGGTATTTCCTTATTTGGACGATATCTTGGTATTTGCTCAGTCTTCTCATTTTCGAAGAATCTCATACGTATCGACTTGTGTTGTTTCTTCAAGTTCATGGTTGGAGGTTCAATTTACTAATCAGTTCATTGATTCCTCAGACAAGGGTAACCTTTTTAGGTTTCTAGATAGATTCAGTGTCTATGACTCTGTCCTTGTCAGACAAGAGAAGTTTAACATTGATATCAGCTTGTCAAAACCTTCAGTCACAATCATTCCCTTTGGTAGCCTTATGCATGGAAATTTTAGGTCTTAGGACTGCCGCATCAGATGCGATCTCCTTTGCTCGTTTTCACATGCGACCTCTTCAGCTCTGTATGCTGAACCAATGGTGCAGGGATTACTCAAAGATATCTCAATATCTTTAAACCGATTATACGACACTCCCTGACATGGTGGACAGATCACCATCGTTTAGTTCAGGGGGCTTCTTGTTCTTCCGACCTGGACTATAATCTCAACAGATGCAAGTCTTACAGGTTGGGGAGCTGTGTGGGGGTATCTGACGGCACAAGGGGTTTGGGAATCTCAGGAGGTGAGATTTCCGATCAGTATTTTGGAACTCCGTGCAATTTTCAGAGCTTTTCAGTCTTGGCCTCTTCTGAAGAGAGAGTTGTTCATTTGTTTTCAGATAGACAATGTCACAACTGTGGCATACATCAATCATCAAGGAGGGACTCACAGTCCTCTGGTTATGAAAGAAGTATCTCAAATTTTGGTTTGGGCGGAATCCAGCTCCTGTCTAATCTCTGCGGTTCATATCCCAGGTATGGACAATTGGAAAGCGGATTATCTCAGTCGCCAAACGTTGCACCTGGGCGAATGGTCTCTTCACCCAGAGGTATTTCCTCAGATTGTTCAAATGTGGGAACTCCCAGAAATAGATCTGATGGCTTCTCATCTAAACAAGAAACTTCCCTGGTATCTGTCCGGATCCCGGGATCCTCGGGCGGAGGCAGTGGATGCATTATTTCTTCCTTACAAGTGTCATCCTGCCTATATCTTTCCGCCTCTAGTTCTTCTTCCAAGGGTATTCTCCAATATTCTAAAGGAATGCTTGTTTGTTCTGCTGGTAGCTCCAGCATGGCCTCACAGGTTTTGGTATGCGGATCTTGTCCGGATGGCCTCTTGCCAACCGTGGACTCTTCCGTTAAGACCAGTCTTTCTGTCTCAAAACCTTAATTTTAAGGTATGGAGTTTGAACGCTTGATTCTTGGTCAAAGAGGTTTCTCTGACTCTGTGATTGATACTATGTGACAGGCTCGTAAATCTGTATCTAGAGAGATATATTATAGAGTCTGGAAGACTTATATTTCTTAGTGTCTTTCTCATCTTTTTTTCTTGGCATTCTTTTTGAATACCGAGAATTTTACAGTTTCTTCAGGATGGTTTAGATAAAGGTTTGTCCGCAAGTTCCTTGAAAGACAAATCTCTGCTCTTTCTGTTCTTTTTCACAGAAGGTTTGCTAATCTTCCTGATATTTATTGTTTTGTACAACCTTTGGTTCGTATAAAACCTGTCATTAAGTCAATTTCTCCTCCTTGGAGTTTGAATTTGGTTCTGGGGGCTCTTCAAGCTCTTCCTTTTGAACCCATGCATTCTTTGGTCATTATATTACTTTCTTGGAAAGTTTTGTTTCTTTTGGCCATCTCTTCTGCCAGAAGAGTCTCTGAATTATCTACTCTTTTTGTGAGTCTCCTTTTCTGATTTTGCATCAGGATAAGGCGGTGCTGCGAACTTCTTTTGAATTTTTTACCTAAGGTTGTGAATTCTAACAACATTAGTAGAGAAATTATGGTTCCTTCATTATGTCCTGATCCTATGAATTCTAAGGAGAAATCATTGCATTCTTTGGATGCTGTTAGAGCTTTGTAATATTATGTTGAAGCTACTAAGTCTTTCCGAAAGACTTCTAGTCTATTTGTCATCTTTTCCGGTTCTAGAAAAGGCCAGAAAGCTTCTGCCATTTCTTTGGCATCTTGGTTGAAATCTTTATTTCATCATGCCTATGTTGAGTCGGGTAACACTCCGCCTCAAAGGATTACAGCTCATTCTACTAGGTCAGTTTCTACTTCCTGGGCGTTTAGGAATGAAGCTTCGGTTGATCAGATTTGCAAAGCAGCAACTTGGTCCTCTGCATAATTTTACTAAATTCTACCATTTTGTTGTGTTTTCTTCTTTTGAAGCAGTTTTTGGTAGAAACGTACTTCAGGCAGTGTTTTCAGTTTGAATCTTCTGCTTATGTTTTTTCATTAAAATTTTATTCTGGGTGTGGATTATTTTCAGCAGGAATTGGCTGTCTTTATTTTATCCCTCCCTCTCTAGTGACTCTTGCGTGGAAAGATCCACATCTTGGGTAATCATTATCCCATACGTCACTAGCTCATGGACTCTTGCTAATTACATGAAAGAAAACATAATTTATGTAAGAACTTACCTGATAAATTCATTTCTTTCATATTAGCAAGAGTCCATGAGGCCCGCCCTTTTTTGTGGTGGTTTTGATTTTTTTGTATAAAGCACAATTATTCCAATTCCTTATTTTATATGCTTTCGCACTTTTTTCTTATCACCCCACTTCTTGGCTATTCGTTAAACTGAATTGTGGGTGTGGTGAGGGGTGTATTTATAGGCATTTTAAGGTTTGGGAAACTTTGCCCCTCCTGGTAGGAATGTATATCCCATACGTCACTAGCTCATGGACTCTTGCTAATATGAAAGAAATGAATTTATCAGGTAAGTTCTTACATAAATTATGTTTTCCAGCTTAGCACTGGTACTGTGTGATGAGTGTTGTGATGACAGTGGCAGGAGATGACAAGCTTGCAGGAAAGGCTGGACTGACATGTCCCATGAGAGATCATAGCTCACTACCAAACCTACCTTTGGACACAGTGCGCACAACTTCTGCAAATAACTGCCATGTTTTGAACGCTCACCACAGCACTGGCACTGCGAAGCAGAGTGAGAATGAGACTAAACCCCAGGCGCTAGACATGTTATTTATATGATCAAAAGGATGATTTTACAGCGCCTACTACCGCAGCAGTGAGGGCACTAACTACGAGACCAGAACTAATTGTTAACTCCCCGTTGGATTTGCCTGGAGGGAGTCAGCATTAAGATTCCCTGCTTACCTATAAGATATGTGCTGACTCTGAGACTACACCTTTTGCTTCCACTGGTGTATATAGTTTAGTGAGTGGATCAACCTCAGGAACTATCTAAGTTCACCTATTTCTCCTTTTCTGCCCACTGCTGTGAAATCTTTGTGGCCATGCTAATTTCGAGCACACATCTGATGGTGGCCTAAAGGCTTGAATAATAGTGGTTTGACTACCCTAAGACTTGTGTGTTGATACTGCTTTATTTTAACTTGCTACAATATTTAAGTGGAACCTGAGTAGTCTTTTCACCTTTATTTACCAGGAAGATTTTGTTGCTCAGGATCCTCTTGGTGTTTAGCTAGGTTCCAGATCTACATACCCTTTACCTTAAGTATTCAACCAAAGTGGGTCTGTTTGTCTCCTAGAAAACTGGTATAATGTTCTATGTTTGAGATTGTTGTAAATATATATTATCTACAATGTTTTATGAAAAGTCAAATGTTGGAATAAACAAGATTTTTTGAAGTAAAATCCACAGTGCTGCTGTTCTCTATTTTTTTCTACAATGTTTTATGGATATGTTTTAGGTTAGAAGCTTGCATACGAGAACATACACTATAGTCCATTTAACTATAGTGAACCAAATAACGGTTACTGGGGAAATATTACTGTTTTTTTTTTTTGTTTGTTTTTTTTTTTGCTATGTTCCCTTTAACAAGACAGAGGTTACCCATCTCCCTTCCCAATCTGGTGTAATTAGAATGACATTGTCTAAATGTTACCTTAGATATTTGCTCAAATATATCAAACGGAAGACTAAGGATTAAAAATAAAATATTCTGAGATAAGATGTAGATACCAACTGTCACCACTAGAGGGGAGTCAAGGACTAAAGTTTGATGTATACAGCAGACATAGGTGATCCTATGGCTATTTAATTGCTCCTGTCGACTTCAAGACTCAAGACTCCCAACCCTTTGGCCCTAGATCTGCTACCCACAAACGTACTATAAGTGTATAGATTTAGTTCATAGGGGAGAATATAATTAAAATTGTCAAAAGCTTCCCAACGCTTCTCGCTAACATATACCTATAGTATTTCTGTGTTAAGTTAACATTACTATGTGTTCTCAATTCTGAGAACATCACTCCTAGACGTTAACTCACCATTAGATTATATAGATATGTTTCCAACCTTGGCAAATATTTTTTCAAGATTGTTTTTTAATTTTTCTATTTATGCCATTGATAGAATGAATCTAGCACTGCCTTAGCATCACTGTTGTTGTTTAATGTTAAACATTATCTGATTGGTGACATAAGGTTATCGAACAGTTATATACATTACTAGATGACCTGTTTGGTAGGAATGGCAATTCACTTTAGTATGGGCCATTGGACTGTGCTTAGATGGCGAAGCAGCTAAAAATTTGGGTTTGACCCCTTTGCTTCTAAAAGGAAGCTCTGCTTTACCCTGAATACAAGACCTTGCTATAGCTCTATTGGTTAAGTTTAAATTATATATGTAGGTTCTCTCCAAGCTACCATATAGTTTGTTTCATAGGATTTATGCTAATTTTTATAGTTATTTTTTATTGGCTATTCCATTCTTGTTTCTCAGGTGGTATCCATTTCATGTGGAAAGCCACCTAGCTTTAGTTACTACCAATATATCTACAGCTTATAACAAATAATTATCGATCTACTGACATGTTTGAACAAGTTGCTGCTTGAGTATAGGGCCCATACCTGAGTGGTATGTTATACTATTGTAGAATTATAGATGATTAAATCTCTTCTCACTATATTTTTGGTAGAATGGATTAGTAATAGTTCAAGGTTGGCCTATACAGATTAAAAATCACAAATGTAACTTTAGTATATATGGAATCTGAAATTGTGAATAATGTAGTGTGGGGAAAAATATATACTCCGTTTGGTGCTTAGGACTCATCTTGCTACCTACCTGGACTGGTTCTTTCTCATTTACTTATGCATATGCAGTGAGGTTTTAATTTAGAGCCCTTTATTGCTTCAGGGCTTGTTTAACTCAACAGGAGAGCATCTACACAGCAGTTATATATATATACTCTTATTCCCAACTAAGAATGTCCATGATTTCTCTGTCTGTCTCTCTCTCACGGTTTCCCTTGAAACATACCGCACTTAAAATTTAAATCTTCCTAACTACCCAGAATCAGGTAGCTCAAATACATTCTAGCTTAGCATTTTTACTTTCTATATATTGTAAGCCGCAATTTGTTCATCTATTACATTATTCTGGGTTTAAAAAGCTTGAAAAGTTTGTTCTTTGTAATATATATATATATATATATATATATATATATATATATATATATATACACCGCATTGTTCAGAGTATAGGCCTCACTTTTCCCCCCTGATGTAAGTCTTTAAATCAGGGATGCGGCCTATACTCGGGATGTAGCTGTGAGTAGTTGGGGTGGGGGGGCGGGGTTAAGCAGGCGCACAGTTCTGGTTAGAGGGAGGCATTTTGACACAAACACTGGGCTTCCTGGAGATTGTCAGCTACAGCCGACAACCTAAGCTCCCGCACACAACACCCCCTGATAGGATGGGCATTAGGGACGATCTCCTACTTAAAGTTGTTTTCTTAATTGGCCACCGCACCGTGCCACAGAAGCAGATGTCTGGCACAGTATATCCCCCAGCAACACCGCGGCCCACATCGTTGTGCTCAGGATAGGAGTGTGATGGGCTTAAGATGAGAGCAGGAGCTGCTGTGAGTTACCCGTATCAGCTGTGACACAGACGGCAGCGTGACAGGATTGAGGTACACTAAAATTGATTTGGTCTGGCAACAGCACCTAGAGTATTTACCATGGATCTAGGAGCTTTATTGACTGTGGTTTGAGTTCAAAGAATCTCTGTTGTCCCTTTATATGGACAATCTTTTGGCATCCTCTACATCTGTTTGCGTCACACATTCGAACGGTTCTTTAACTGCTTCACAGTAACGATTGGCAAATCAGTCTTCCAAAGAGCTCCTTAATTCAGACAGTGTCTCATTTCTGTGGTTCATAATCAACTCTCTGCTTCTGTCTCTGACAGACCAGGTCAGACTCTAACATGACAGCAGGCTCACCATTCTTTGGTTCAGGGGTCTACTTTCTTCAGCCAGTGTGGGTAGTGATTTCTACTGATGCAAGGTTGGAGTGCTGTGTGGTCTTCCCTGGAGGGCCTTAAAGGAATATGAATTAAAAAAAAAAAAAAAACATTGATGCAATTTAAAAATATCACTAAATACTTACTATTATCAGTTCTGCAGGGTTTTTGTATAATTTTGAATGTAAAATTTGATGCAATTGCTTAATTGCATATGGTACTCATGCTTTTACTATTTTAATCCATTGCACATGCGGTTGGCAGTGCGAAGGATCATTAATATTGAGAGTATACGGACCTCACATATCTGGATTGGCATTCGGATTTGTTAGAACTTTTTTTTTTTTGTGGTCGATCAGGATTTATTTTTAAACAAAATATAATTTTTTTTTGTCTCTCCACTTTATAATATTTTTCTAAAATATAAATTTTATTTATGTTGAAAACCTTTGTTTTGTATAAATAGTGCACTTTATTTGTAATACAATTACACATTATATAAAGTTGTTTAAAATCATTGTTTATTATACCGTTTTAAAAAAAGTCCTTTAACAATGAAGGAAGTGTTCCACATTAGTTGGGCAGATTAACTTTTGTATTTTGTTCTATTAAGCACAAATGTCTTGTTCTTTATTTGCACATCCAGTGTACTTTAAGGGGACATGAAACTCAAAATTTCTCTTTCATGATTCCGATAGAACATGTGATTTTAAACAATTTTCCAATTTGCTTCTATTATCTAAATTGCTTTATTCTCTTGGTATCCTTAGTTGAAAAGCATATATAGGTAGGCTCAGGAGCAGCAATGCATTACTGGGAGTTAGCTGCTCATTGGTGGCTGCACATACTGTATATAACTCTTTTCATTGGTTCACCAGATGTCTTCAGATAGCTCCCAGTAGTGCATAGCTACTCCGTCAAAATAGAATACCAAGAAAATGAAGCAATTTGAATAAAATAAGTAAATTGGAAAGTTGTTTAACCCCTTAATGACCGAGGACGTGCAGGGTACGTCCTCAGAAAAAAGGCAGTTAACGCCTGATAACGTACCCTGCACGTCCTCGGTGTGGAAAGCAGCTGGAAGCGATCCTGCTCGCTTCCAGCTGCTTTCCGGTTATTGCAGTGATGCCTCGATATGGAGGCATCCTGCAATAACCTTAGATGGCCATCCGATGCAGAGAGAGCCACTCTGTGGCCCTCTCTGCACCGGACATCGATGGCCGGTATCGTTGGTGGGTGGGAGCCGAGGTGGGTGGCGGCCATCGATGGCCCTGGTCATGTGGAGGGGGGTGGGATCGTGGGCGTGCAAGTCCGGGGGCGCGCGCACGAGGGGGCGCGCGCCGGGGCAGGGACCGGTTGGGGACCGCTGCATTACAGAAAAAAGTGTCCCAAAATAAAAGTGGGACCAGTAATTTTTTAAAAAAAACCTTAGTCGTTATTTAGGTGGTGGGGGTTGGTCCGTGGGGGGGGGGGGAAGCTACACTACAGAAAAAAATAAAAAAATAAACATTTGATTGTGCAAAATGGGTACTGGCAGACAGCTGCCAGTACCCAAGATGGCCCCCAATAAGGCAGAGGGGGAGGCTTAGAGAGCTGTTTTGGGGGGGATCAGGGAGGTTGGGGGCTAAGGGGGGATCCTAAACACAGCATATGTAAATATGCTTTTTTTTTTTTTTTTTCTTTAAAAAAAAAAAAATCTTATTTTAGTACTGGCAGACTTTCTGCCAGTACTTAAGATGGCGGGGACAATAGTGGGGTGGGGGAGGGAAGGGAGCTGTTTGGGAGGGATCAGGGGGTGGGATGTGTCAGGTGGGAGGCTGAACTCTACACTAAAGCTAAAATTAACCCTGCAAGCTCCCTACACACTACCTAATTAACCCCTTCACTGCTAGCCATAATACACGTGTGATGCGCAGCAGCATTTAGCGACTTTCTAATTACCAAAAAGCAACGCCAAAGTCATATATGTCTGCTATTTCTGAACAAAGGGCATCCCAGAGAAGCATTTACAACCATATGTGCCATAATTGCACAAGCTGTTTGTAAATAATTTCAGTGAGAAACCTAAAATTGTGAAAAAATTAACTTTTTTTTTAATTTGATCGCATTTGGCGGTGAAATGGTGGCATGAAATATACCAAAATGGGCCTATATCAATACTTGGGGTTGTCTACTACACTACACTAAAGCTAAAATTAACCCTAGAAGCTCCCTACATGCTCCCTAATTAACCCCTTCACTGCTGGGCATAATACGCGTATTTTGCGCAGGGGCATTTAGCAGCCTTCTAATTACCAAAAAGCAAAGCCATATATGTCTGCTATTTCTGAACAAAGGGGATCCCAGAGAAGCATTTACAACCATTTATGCTATAATTGCATAAGTTGTTTGTAAATAATTTCAGTGAGAAACCTAAAGTTTGTGAAAATATTTGTGAAAAAGTGAACATTTTTTTTTATTTGATCGCATTTGGCGGTGAAATGGTGGCATGAAATATACCAAAATGGGCCTATATCAATACTTGGGGTTGTCTACTACACTACACTAAAGCTAAAATTAACCCTAGAAGCTCCCTACATGCTCCCTAATTAACCCCTTCACTGCTGGGCATAATACGCGTATTTTGCGCAGGGGCATTTAGCAGCCTTCTAATTACCAAAAAGCAAAGCCATATATGTCTGCTATTTCTGAACAAAGGGGATCCCAGAGAAGCATTTACAACCATTTATGCTATAATTGCATAAGTTGTTTGTAAATAATTTCAGTGAGAAACCTAAAGTTTGTGAAAATATTTGTGAAAAAGTGAACATTTTTTTTTATTTGATCGCATTTGGCGGTGAAATGGTGGCATGAAATATACCAAAATGGGCCTAGATCAATACTTTGTGATGTCTTCTAAAAAAAAATATATACATGTCAATGGATATTCAGGGATTCCTGAAAGATATCAGTGTTCCAATGTAACTAGCGCTAATTTTGAAAAAAAGTGGTTTGGAAATAGCAAAGTGCTACTTGTATTTATGGCCCTATAACTTGCAAAGAACATGTAAACATTGGGTATTTCTAAACTCAGGACAAAATTTAGAAACTATTTAGCATGGGTGTTTTTTGGTGGTTGTACAGATGTGTAACAGATTTTGGGGGTCAAAGTTAGAAAAAATGTGTTTTTTTCCATTTTTTCCTCATATTTTATAATGTTTTTTATAGTAAATTATAAGATATGATGAAAATTATGGTATCTTTTGAAAGTCAATTTAATGGCGAGAAAAACGGTATATAATATATGTGGTTACAGTAAATGAGTAAGAGGAAAATTACAGCTAAACACAAACACAGCAAAAATGTAAAAATAGCCTTGGTCCCAAACGGACAGAAAATGGAAAAGTGCTGCGGTCATTAAGGTGTTAAAATTACATGCTCTATTTTCTATTTGAATCATGAAAAAGAAAAATGTTGAGTTCCATGTCCCTTTAAATTACGACTTATGCTGTGCATTGCTAATACGATTTATTCCTGTGTAACTTACATACAATTTTTGGCAAACAACTTTGTTACTATTGCTGTTGTGTGTATTTTTGTATGAATGGTTAAATAATTTGTATGTGATTTTTTTTTAAATTATGATTTTCATTGTGCACTTTTGTAACGTATGCATCTCCTTCCTTCCCATACAAAAATTCAGTATACGCCCCTTGGAAGAAACACTGTTTTCAGGGTAAAAAGTAGCTTTGTATAATTCCATTAGGGAAATAGGATTGGTGAGCACATTCTTATAGAATTTCACCAGCCCAGAGACCTTTTAGAATCTGGACCTAAGTCACTAGTTTCTTCACCCAGGAGAGTGGTCTCTGTTCAGGAAGTTTTCAACCACATAGTGAGACATTGGGGTCTGGAGAGGAGTTCAAATACTTTATTAGAAATCATTTAAACTAATAAAGGGGGGTAGCATTAATATATCCACCTGCCCCCCACAGCATGCCAAAACTGTTAGTCCAAGTAACAATTCTAGAAATTCTAGTAGAAAAATTCTTCGTGCCATGAGCACAAATGCTCGCAGCTTAGGAAATAAATTACCTGAACTCATTTCAATAATGACTAGGGACAACTTGGATTTAGTAGCTATAACAGAAACATGGTACAATGATTTGCATGACTGGGACATAGTCATACCTGGATACAGGTTATTTAAAAAGAAAGAGTAGGAAAGAAAGGTGGAGGAGTTGCTTTGTATGTAAATGAAAATATAAAGGTTACTGAAATTGTAGGAACAAATGATGAGGTGGAAAGTATTTGGGTGACTTTGGAAATTGGAGATAAAAATGTTTTTAGAATAGGGGTTGTATATAGGCCTCCATTGCAGGATGAAAAACTGGACAATCTGTTATTAAATGAAATAACCAAAAAGGGTAAGGTTATAGTACTGGGGGACTTTAATTTGCCAGATATAGACTGGAAGATTCCTTCTGCTAGATCGGCTAGAAGCAGGTATATTCTTGAATCTCTGCTAGGGGAATCACTTGAACAATTAGTCAAGGAACCAACTCGTAAGGAAGCTATATTAGATCTAATACTTACAAACAGTGATACAGTTTCAGATGTGTCTGTAGGTGAGAACTTAGGATCCAGTGATCATCAATCTGTTTGGTTTAGTATTCATGTTCAGGAACTGTCCACCCAGACTAAAACAAAAGTTTTAGACTTTAGGACTGCAGATTTTTCATTAATGGGAGAATACCTAAAAAACTATTTAAAGGGGAAAACTCTTATTACAGGGGTTCAAGAACAGTGGGAATTTGTGAAAGGTGCCATTTTAGATGCAACCGCACACTGTATTAGACATGTCTGTAAAAGTAAAAGAAAGCGGAAACCAATTTGGTTTTCCAAAGAAGTAGCACATGCTGTAAAGACAAAAAAGATAGCTTATAAAAATTACAGACACACACAAGCAGATGATGATGATATGAAAATATGGAGACTCCAACAAAAAAAGACTAAGCAGTTAATTAGGAAGGTTAAAGCTCATGCAGAAGAGAAGATAGCACAGTCAGTAAAACATGGGGACAAAACATTCTTTAGATATATCAGTGAAAGAAGAAAAAATAAGGTAGGAATAGTAAAATTGAAATCAGTTGATGGTAGAATAATAGGAGATAAGCAGATTGCAGACTGTCTCAATGATTACTTCTGTTCTGTTTTCACTAAAGATTGTGAAGATACAATGTCTACATTAAGGGATGCTACGCAAAATAGAAACAAGCTTAACAGTAATCTTTTTACAGAGGATGAGGTTTTGTTAGCATTATCAAAAATAAATGTTACAAAGGCAGTGGGTCCTGATAATATTCATCCAAGGGTTTTAAAAGAACTTCGATCAGTGCTAACTGTCCCATTAACTGATCTGTTTAATCAGTCACTATTAACAGGAGCTGTCCCAGATGATTGGAGAATAGCAAATGTAATACCCCTTCATAAAAAGGGCAGTAGAGAAGAATCTGGCAACTACAGGCCAGTTAGTTTAACTTCAGTAGTAGGGAAATTAATGGAAAGCCTCTTAAAAGAAAGAATTATGACTTACATAAAGACAAACAATTTTAGAGGACCAAAATCAGCATGGTTTTACTTCAGGGAGATCATGTCAGACTAATCTAATTGACTTCTTTGATTATGTAACAAAAGTATTAGACAAGGGAGGAGCAGTTGATGTAGCATATCTAGATTTCAGCAAAGCATTTGACACCGTCCCACACAATAAACTTATTCACAAACTATATCTCCTTGGTCTAGATTCAAAAATTGTGAACTGGGTGGAATGCTGGCTTAAGGACAGAAAACAAAGTGTCTTAGTAAATGGAGTTCATTCAGCAGAGGGGGCTGTTACTAGTGGTGTTCCTCAGGGGTCAGTTCTGGGGCCTGTTTTGTTTAACATATTTATCTGCGATATCAGCAAAGGGTTACAGGGGAAAGTATGTCTCTTTGCAGATGATACAAAAATTTGCAACAGAGTGGATGTTCCAGGGGGGGTAGACAAAATGAGAAGTGATATACAACAATTCGAGGATTGGACAAACGACTGGGATCTAAAGTTTAACACAGCAAAGTGTAAAATAATGCATTTAGGGAAGAAAAATCCAAATGTTAATTACAGACTCAATGACACTTTACTGACTGGTACAGACGAGGAACAGGACTTGGGAATTATTATTTCAGATGATTTAAAACTTAGTAAACAATGTAGTAATGCAGCGAGTAAGGCTAGCAGAATGCTTGGATGTATTGGTAGAGGTATTTGCAGCAGAAATAGTAAGGTTCTTATGCCACTTTATAGATCATTAGTTAGGCCTCATCTTGAGTATTGTGTGCAGTTCTGGAGACCATATCTTCAGAAGGATATTAACAAACATGAATCTGTGCAAAGGAGGGCTACCAAAATGGTACATGGTCTAAAAAATAAAACTTACCAGGATAGGCTCAATGACCTAAATATGTATAGCTTAGAGGAGAGAAGGGAAAGAGGTGATATGATAGCAACTTTCAAGTACATTAAAGGGTTTAGTAAAACTGAGGCTGTGGGTATTTTACATAAAATGGAAAATTCAAGAACAAGGGGTCATGAGCTCAAGCTAAAGGAAAGTAGATTCAGGAGTAATTTGAGGAAGCACTTCTTTACAGAAAGAGTGATTGATTTATGGAATAAACTTCCTCAAGAGGTAGTAGCAACAAACACTGTGGGGGACTTTAAAAATGCATGGGACAAGCATAGGGCTATCCTACGAACTAGATAAGTTTATACTGTTAGGTAAGGTCGGGCAGACTTGCTGGGCCTATGGCTCTTATCTGCCGTCAATATCTATTTCTTTCATGTAATTAGCAAGAGTCCATGAGCTAGTGACGTATGGGATATACATTCCTACCAGGAGGGGCAAAGTTTCCCAAACCTCAAAATGCCTATAAATACACCCCTCACAACACCCACAATTCAGTTTTTACAAACTTTGCCTCCTATGGAGGTGGTGAAGTAAGTTTGTGCTAGATTCTACGTTGATATGCGCTCCGCAGCAAGTTGGAGCCCGGTTTTCCTCTCAGCGTGCAGTGAATGTCAGAGGGATGTGAGGAGAGTATTGCCTATTTTGAATACAGTGATCTCCTTCTACGGGGTCTATTTCATAGGTTCTCTGTTATCGGTCGTAGAGATTCATCTCTTACCTCCCTTTTCAGATCGACGATATACTCTTATTTATATACCATTACCTCTGCTGATTTTCGTTTCAGTACTGGTTTGGCTTTCTACAAACATGTAGATGAGTGTCCTGGGGTAAGTAAATCTTATTTTCTGTGACACTCTAAGCTATGGTTGGGCACTTTGTTTATAAAGTTCTAAATATATGTATTCAAACATTTATTTGCCTTGACTCAGGATGTTCAACATTCCTTATTTTCAGACAGTCAGTTTCATATTTGGGATAATGCATTTGAATCAATCATTTTTTCTTACCTTAAAAAATTTGACTCTTTTTTTTCCCTGTGGGCTGTTAGGCTCGCGGGGGCTGAAAATGCTTCATTTTATTGCGTCATTCTTGGCGCAGACTTTTTTGGCGCAAAAAATCTTTTCTGTTTCCGGCGTCATACGTGTCGCCGGAAGTTGCGTCATTTTTTGACGTCTTTTTGCGCCAAAAATGTCGGCGTTCCGGATGTGGCGTCATTTTTGGCGCCAAAAAGCATTTAGGCGCCAAATAATGTGGGCGTCTTATTTGGCGCTAAAAAATATGGGCGTCTCTTTTGTCTCCACATTATTTCAGTCTCATTTTTTCTTTGCTTCTGGTTGCTAGAAGCTTGTTTATTGGCATTTTTTCCCATTCCTGAAACTGTCATTTAAGGAATTTGATCAATTTTGCTTTATATGTTGTTTTTTCTCTTACATATTGCAAGGTGTCTCACGTTGCATCCGAGTCAGAAGATACTTCAGGAAAATCGCTGTCTAGTGCTGGAACTACCAAAGCTAAGTGTATCTGCTGTAAACTTTTGGTAGCTATTCCTCCGGCTGTTTGTATTAATTGTCATGACAAACTTGTTAATGCAGATAATATTTCCTTTAGTAATGTACCATTGCCTGTTGCAGTTCCTTCAACATCTAAGGTGCAGAATGTTCCTGATAACATAAGAGATTTTGTTTCTGAATCCATCAAGAAGGCTATGTCTGTTATTTCTCCTTCAAGTAAACATAAAAAATCTTTTAAAACTTCTCTCTCTACAGATGAATTTTTAAATGAACATCATCATTCTGATTCTGATGACTCTTCTGGTTCAGAGGATTCTGTCTCAGAGATTGATGCTGATAAATCTTCATATTTATTTAAAATGGAATTTATTCGTTCTTTACTTAAAGAAGTACTAATTGCTTTAGAAATAGAGGATTCTGGTCCTCTTGATACTAATTCTAAACGTTTAGATAAGGTATTTAAATCTCCTGTGGTTATTCCAGAAGTTTTTCCTGTTCCTAATGCTATTTCTGAAGTAATTTCCAGAGAATGGGATAAATTGGGTAATTCATTTACTCCTTCTAAACGTTTTACGCAATTATATCCTGTGCCGTCTGATAGATTAGAATTTTGGGACAAGATCCCTAAAGTTGATGGGGCTATTTCTACCCTTGCTAAACGTACTACTATTCCTACGTCAGATGGTACTTCGTTTAAGGATCCTTTAGATAGGAAAATTGAATCCTTTCTAAGAAAAGCTTATCTGTGTTCAGGTAATCTTCTTAGACCTGCTATATCATTGGCTGATGTTGCTGCAGCTTCAACTTTTTGGTTGGAAACTTTAGCGCAACAAGTAACAGATCATGATTCTCATAATATTATTATTCTTCTTCAACATGCTAATAATTTTATCTGTGATGCCATTTTTTTTATCAGAGTTGATGTCAGGTTTATGTCTCTAGCTATTTTAGCTAGAAGAGCTTTATGGCTTAAAACTTGGAATGCTGATATGGCTTCTAAATCAACTCTACTTTCCATTTCTTTCCAGGGTAACAAATTATTTGGTTCTCAGTTGGATTCTATTATCTCAACTGTTACTGGTGGGAAAGGAACTTTTTTACCACAGGATAGAAAATCTAAGGGTAAAAACAGGGCTAATAATCGTTTTCGTTCCTTTCGTTTCAACAAAGAACAAAAGCCTGATCCTTCATCCTCATGAGCAGTTTCAGTTTGGAAACCATCTCCAGTCTGGAATAAATCCAAGCCTTCTAGAAAGGCAAAGCCAGCTTCTAAGTCCACATGAAGGTGCGGCCCTCATTCCAGCTCAGCTGGTAGGGGGCAGGTTACGTTTTTTCAAAGAAATTTGGATCAATTCTGTTCACAATCTTTGGATTCAGAACATTGTTTCAGAAGGGTACAGAATTGGTTTCAAGATGAGACCTCCTGCAAAGAGATTTTTTCTTTCCCGTGTCCCAGTAAATCCAGTGAAAGCTCAAGCATTTCTGAATTGTTTCAGATCTAGAGTTGGCTGGAGTAATTATGCCAGTTCCAGTTCTGGAACAGGGGATGGGGTTTTATTCAAATCTCTTCATTGTACCAAAGAAGGAGAATTCCTTCAGACCAGTTCTGGATCTAAAAATATTGAATCGTTATGTAAGGATACCAACGTTCAAAATGGTAACTGTAAGGACTATCTTGCCTTTTGTTCAGCAAGGGCATTATATGTCCACAATAGATTTACAGGATGCATATCTGCATATTCCGATTCATCCAGATCATTATCAGTTCCTGAGATTCTCTTTTCTGGACAAGCATTACCAGTTTGTGGCTCTGCCGTTTGGCCTAGCTACAGCTCCAAGAATTTTTACAAAGGTTCTCGGTGCCCTTCTGTCTGTAATCAGAGAACAGGGTATTGTGGTATTTCCTTATTTGGACGATATCTTGGTACTTGCTCAGTCTTTACATTTAGCAGAATCTCATACGAATCGACTTGTGTTGTTTCTTCAAGATCATGGTTGGAGGATCAATTCACCAAAAAGTTAATTAATTCCTCAGACAAGGGTAACCTTTCTGGGTTTCCAGATAGATTCAGTGTCCATGACTCTGTCTTTGACAGACAAGAGACGTCTAAAATTGATTTCAGCTTGTCGAAACCTTCAGTCACAATCATTCCCTTCGGTAGCCTTATGCATGGAAATTCTAGGTCTTATGACTGCTGCATCGGACGCGATCCCCTTTGCTCGTTTTCACATGCGACCTCTTCAGCTCTGTATGCTGAATCAATGGTGCAAGGATTACACAAATATATCTCAATTAATATCTTTAAAACCGATTTACGACACTCTCTAACGTGGTGGACAGATCACCATCGTTTAATTCAGGGGGCTTCTTTTGTGCTTCCGACCTGGACTGTAATTTCAACAGATGCAAGTCTCACAGGTTGGGGAGCTGTGTGGGGATCTCTGACGGCGCAAGGAGTTTGGGAATCTCAGGAGGTGAGATTACCGATCAATATTTTGGAACTCCGTGCAATTTTCAGAGCTCTTCAGTCTTGGCCTCTTCTAAAGAGAGAATCGTTCATTTGTTTTCAGACAGACAATGTCACAACTGTGGCATACATCAATCATCAAGGAGGGACTCACAGTCCTCTGGCTATGAAAGAAGTATCTCGAATTTTGGTTTGGGCGGAATCCAGCTCCTGTCTAATCTCTGCGGTTCATATCCCAGGTATAGACAATTGGGAAGCGGATTATCTCAGTCGCCAAACGTTGCATCCGGGCGAATGGTCTCTTCACCCAGAGGTATTTCTTCAGATTGTTCAAATGTGGGAGCTTCCAGAGATAGATCTGATGGCGTCTCATCTAAACAAGAAACTTCCCAGGTATCTGTCCAGATCCCGGGATCCTCAGGCGGAAGCAGTGGATGCATTATCACTTCCTTGGAAGTATCATCCTGCCTATATCTTTCCGCCTCTAGTTCTTCTTCCAAGAGTAATCTCCAAGATTCTGAAGGAATGCTCGTTTGTTCTGCTGGTAGCTCCGGCATGGCCTCACAGGTTTTGGTATGCGGATCTTGTCCGGATGGCCTCTTGCCATCCGTGGACTCTTCCGCTACGACCAGACCTTCTGTCGCAAGGTCCTTTTTTCCATCAGGATCTCAAATCCTTAAATTTAAAGGTATGGAGATTGAACGCTTGATTCTTGGTCAAAGAGGTTTCTCTGACTCTGTGATTAATACTATGTTACAGGCTCGTGAATCTGTATCCAGAGAGATATATTATAGAGTCTGGAAGACTTATATTTCTTGGTGTCTTTCTCATCATTTTTCTTGGCATTCTTTTAGAATTCCGAGAATTTTACAGTTTCTTCAGGATGGTTTAGATAAAGGTTTATCCGCAAGTTCTTTGAAAGGACAAATCTCTGCTCTTTCTGTTCTTTTTCACAGAAAGATTGCTAATCTTCCTGATATTCATTGTTTTGTACAAGCTTTGGTTCGTATAAAACCTGTCATTAAGTCAATTTCTCCTCCTTGGAGTTTGAATTTGGCTCTGGGGGCTCTTCAAGCTCCTCCGTTTGAACCTATGCATTCTTTGGACATTAAATTACTTTCTTGGAAAGTTCTGTTCCTTTTGGCGATCTCTTCTGCCAGAAGAGTCTCTGAACTATCTGCTCTTTCTTGTGAGTCTCCTTTTCTGATTTTTCATCAGGATAAGGCGGTGTTGCGAACTTCTTTTGAATTTTTACCTAAAGTTGTGAATTCCAACAACATTAGTAGAGAAATTGTGGTTCCTTCATTATGTCCTAATCCTAAGAATTCTAAGGAGAAATCGTTGCATTCTTTGGATGTTGTTAGAGCTTTAAAATATTATGTTGAAGCTACTAAGTCTTTCCGAAAGACTTCTAGTTTATTTGTTATCTTTTCCGGTTCTAGAAAAGGCCAGAAAGCTTCTGCCATTTCTTTGGCATCTTGGTTGAAATCTTTAATTCATCTTGCCTATGTTGAGTCGGGTAAAACTCCGCCTCAAAGGATTACAGCTCATTCTACTAGGTCAGTTTCTACTTCCTGGGCGTTTAGGAATGAGGCTTCGGTTGATCAGATTTGCAAAGCAGCAACTTGGTCCTCTTTGCATACTTTTACTAAATTCTACCATTTTGATGTATTTTCTTCTTCTGAAGCAGTTTTTGGTAGAAAAGTACTTCAGGCAGCGGTTTAAGTTTGAATCTTCTGCTTATGTTTTTCATTAAACTTTTTGGGTGTGGATTATTTTCAGCAGGAATTGGCTGTCTTTATTTTATCCCTCCCTCTCTAGTGACTCTTGCGTGGAAAGATCCACATCTTGGGTAATCATTATCCCATACGTCACTAGCTCATGGACTCTTGCTAATTACATGAAAGAAAACATAATTTATGTAAGAACTTACCTGATAAATTCATTTCTTTCATATTAGCAAGAGTCCATGAGGCCCGCCCTTTTTTGTGGTGGTTATGATTTTTTTGTTTAAAGCACAATTATTCAAATTCCTTATTTTATATGCTTTCGCACTTTTTTCTTATCACCCCACTTCTTGGCTATTCGTTAAACTGAATTGTGGGTGTGGTGAGGGGTGTATTTATAGGCATTTTGAGGTTTGGGAAACTTTGCCCCTCCTGGTAGGAATGTATATCCCATACGTCACTAGCTCATGGACTCTTGCTAATATGAAAGAAATGAATTTATCAGGTAAGTTCTTACATAAATTATGTTGTTTCTATGTCAGGGATAGATCTCATGTGCTCTTGTCTGAATCACAAGCTTCTTCGTTATTGTACCAGGTCTAAAAACTTTCAGGCAAATCTTAAAGATGCCCTAGTGGATCCCTGATTGTTCAACCTGATTTACATCTTGCCTCTGTGTTGCTATCCAGAGTGATAGCCAGAATCAAGCAGGAAGAAGCCTCTGCAAACTTGATTGGTCTGGGATGGCCTCACATGGTTTGCTTTTGTATTCTAGTTCAAATGTCTTTGTGCACACCTTGGAGGCTTCCTCTCAGAAAGAATCTTCTTTCTCAAGAGGTTATTCTCAGGGTCTCAAAACCCTGATGATTCAGCACTTAGTCCGCAAATGAGGAAGCAGATAGCGTGGTTGGTTTTCATCTGTAATAGCATTCCTAACTAATAAAGTATCACTAGCTATTATATACTCTTAAAACCCCCACCCTGGAATGTAGTGGAAGGTAGCCCTGAGGCCACAATCTGCCTAAACCCATCTAAGATGGAATATCTGTTATCTTAAAAATAAAGGTTGCAATTTAACAGTGCCCTACGTGACTAGTAACATCACCCTGTATACTGGTCACAGCCAGATCCTAATGTTACAGTTTAATAGGGTCGTATGTGACTGTCTGGAAACATCACCCCTTATACTGGTCAAAACTGGATCACATATCAATACCAAAAGTGCTTTATCTCTTATTTATCTAATTTTATATCAATAGCCCCTTATCTCAGTGTTTATTAGCTTTTTAAATCTTGCACAACAGCCAGACAGTGCTAGTTCACATGTGCCATATAGATAACATTGTGCTCACTTTCATGGAAAATAATGGTTATACAAAAAAACAGCACTAATTAGCTAAAATGCAAGATTGTAAAAATCGTAAAACTAAAAAACATTGAGATAAGGGACAGGTAATCGGGTAAAAAAAAGTATATTAATATAACAGTGCTGGTTATGCTAAACTGGGGAATAGTTAATAAAGGGAGTATCTGTCTTTTTTTTTTTTTTAACAATCATTTTCAAGTAGTGTCCGTTAAATTGTTGGTTTTAACGGTTCTTCAGTCTTTGTATGGTCTAGACCTTCAACTTTTTTCCTGGAAGGTTCTTTTTCCCCATTTACCCTTTTTGCTTTCAGCAGAATTATTGTAGTAGAAAAATGTGTACTGCAGCTTTGTACTGAAACTTGAATTTAGTGTCCTATCCATCTATCTATCTATCTTATCTATCTATAGAGACGCACACATTCATTGAGGAAATCTGTTCTTGTTTTTCAGATAACGTTCCATTAAATACCAGCCTGGAAGAAGATGATACGTGGAATGATACTTTAAATATGCAGGAACCGTTGACTGTGAAATATATATCCCAGGGTTTTAGTAGAAATATAAATGGGGATCTTTACTCTACATCCAAATGGAAAACAATAAATATATCAAGTAGTGAAATTGTTAGACCAAATACTGATGAAAGAGGATTAAGTCATATCGCAGCAGGAGTACAAAGGGACAAGCAATACAGCTGGTTCTGTGGTGACAAACCCTTGTCTCAGCTCTCTGATATGATGCATAAGCAAGGGATGCCAGTGGAGCTGAGACCGTACAAATGCTCAGAATGTGACAAGAGCTTTACTGTTAAATCCAACCTCATAAAGCATCATCGTATTCACACAGGAGAGAGACCATACAAATGTACGCACTGCTCAAAAAGCTTTAGTCGGAACTCACATCTGATTACTCACCAGCGAACACATACAGGAGAGAGGCCTTATAAGTGTAATGAGTGTGACAAGAGCTTCATTCAGAACTCTGTACTCATTCAACACCAGAGGATTCACACTGGCGAGAGACCCTTTAAATGCAATGAATGCAACAAAAGCTTCAGCCAGAAATCATGTCTCATCCGTCATCAGAGAACTCATACCAGATAAGGCAGGTTAAAAGCTTGCTAAATCTAAAAGGTGCTGGAATCTTACATGGGCTTGTTGAGCTTGTGGCCCACCATTGAAATTGTAAGATTCAACTAAGACCAAGACCAAACCTGTAGATATGTAACAGAAGCAATAAAATGATCTGCAGTGTCTTTGAACTGTAGAGCATGGAAAGATGCAGATCAAAAGAGAAATACAACCTTGTAAAAGGTATAGCTATAATGTTTAGTAGACCAGATATTACAGTACAAGCTGTTGTACATGGTGTTGCCTTTAATCACTCTTGCAACTCAAGGAGTAAAAAATGCTCCTGTTATGGAGCTGTAAAAGTGTAACGCAATATTTGAAACAAACACTAGTACAAACATCTCAAAAACTTTATACAAATAAATATAATCAGTTATTCAGTTTGAGCCTAAACAATCTATTTTGTATTTACTGTATATGATACCAATAGATACAGAGGTCATGCACAAATCTTTCCTATTTTTTTTTTTTCCAAGAAATGTTATGAGATTTTGCAAAACTACAGTATTCAGTGGAACCTTTAATAAACAATATTTATGAACTACAGAATTTCTCTTATTAGTGTCGATCTGTTTTTTAGCTATATAATAAACTTGGGACATACCCTTAGCAGTGTATGTGTGTGTGTGTGTGTGTGTGTATATACATACATATACATACAGTGGATATAAAAAGTCTACACACCCCTGTTAAAATGTCAGGTTTCTGTGATGTAAAAAAAATGAGACAAAGATAAATCATTTCAGAACTTTATCCACCTTTAATGTGACCTATAAACTGTACAACTTGATTGAAAAACAAACAAACTTCTAGGTGGAGGGAAGTAAAAATAAAAAAACTAATATAATATGGTTGCATAAGTTATAACTGGGGATGTAGCTGTGTTTAGAATTTAGCAATCTCATTCAAAATCATGTTAAATAGGAGTCAGTACACACCTGCCATCATTTAAAATGTCTCTGATTAACCCCAAATAAAGTTCAGCTGTTATAGTAGGTCATTCCTGACGTTTTCTTAGTCGCAACCTACAGCAAAAGCCATGGTTCGCAGAGAGCTTCCAAAGCATCAGAGGGATCTCATTGTTAAAAGGTATCAGTCAGGAAAACGGTATAAAAGAATTTCCAAGGCATTAGATATATCATGGAACACAGTAAAGACGGTCATCAAGTGGAGAAAATATGGCGCAACAGTGACATTACCAAGAACTGGACGTCCCTCCAAAATTGATGAAAAGACGAGAATAAAACTGGTCTGGGAGGCTGCCAAGAGGCCTACAGCACCATTAAAGGAGCTGCAGGAATATCTGGCTGTGTGGTGCATGTGATAACAATCGCCCGTAATCTTCATATGTCTGGGCTATGGGGTAGAGTGGCAAGACGAAAGCTTTTGCTTGCGAAAAAAACACCCAAGCCCAGCTAAATTTTGCAAAAACACATCTGAAGTCTCCCAAAAGCATGTCACAAAAGGTGTTCTGGTTTGATGAAACCAAGATTAAACCTTTTGGCCATACTTCCAAAAGATATGTTCGGCGCAAAAACACTGCATATAACCAAAAGAACACCATACCCACAGTGAAGTATGCTTTGGGTCTGTTTTTCTTCAGCTGGAACTGGGGCCTTAGTCAAGGTAGAGGGAATTATGAATAGTTCCAAATACCAGACAATATTGGCACAAAACCTTCAGGCTTCTGCTAGAAAGCTGAACATGAAGAGGAACTTCATCTTTCAGCAGGACAACACCCCAAAGCATACATCCAAATCAACAAAGGAATGGCTTCACCAGAAGAAGATTAAAGTTTTGGAATGGGCCAGCCAGAGCCCAGACCTGAATCCAATCGAAAAACTGTGGGGTGATCTTAAGTGGGCTGTGCACAAGAGATGCCCTCACAATCTGACAGATTTGGAGTGTGTTTGCAAAGAAGAGAGGGCAAATCTTGCCAAGTCAAGATGTGCCATGCTGAAAAACTCATACCCAAAAAGACTGAGTTCTGTAATAAAATCAAAGGGTGCTTCAACAAGGTATTAGTTTAAGGGTGTGCACACTTATGCAACCATAATATTATTTTAGTTTTTTATTTCTACTTCCCTCCACCAAATAGATTTTAGCTTGTTTTGCAATTGAGTTGTACAGTTTGTAGGTCACATTAAAGGTGGAAAAAGTTCTGAAATTATTTCTTTGTCTCATTTTTTTACATCACAGAAACCTGACATTTTAACAAGGGTGTGTAGACTTTTTATATTATATATATATATATATATATATATATATATATATATATATATATATATATATATATATATATATAAATAAAATATTTTACTAGGAAGGATACATTGAGATTTCTCTCATTTTCAAGTATATCCTGGGTCCACAAAACATTGCATTGATACAAAAACAATATTAATACATAATTATATGCAAAATTTAACATAGAACAAGTTGGAAATATGTAATCAACTATGACAGGTGCATTCTGTTTTGAGATATGCAGAGGGATCTCAATGTGCTGGTACTGGATTGGAGGTTATGGGAGGTGGGAACAGCTGGGGAGAGCATTCTGCTCAGGGAGGGTGGGAGCTACCCAGAAAAGCTCTTAATCAAGGCTGGAAAGATGGAGGGTGCGTCTGGATTCCAGCGACAGCCAGTTTAGTTTTTAGCATGTCACAATGGTGGGTCCTGTAGTTACATTGTAGAACAAAGCGGCAGAACGAGTTATACAGTGTATTAAGTTTATTAAGGTGAGTTTGCGGTGCAGGTGCATATACTACATCCCCATAATTTATGATTGGCATCAGCATTTGCTGTAGAATCTTTTCCTTTACTGTAGGGCTGAGGCAGGATTTGTTTCTGTATAGGGCACTTAGTTTTGGATAGAGTTTAGATGCAAGTTTTTCGATGTGGAGGCTAAAAGATAGATTGGGGTCTAACAACATACCCCAGTATTTGAAAGAGTTGACTGCGGTCAGTGTGCAATTTGATTTTGTTTTGATGCGTAGATGGGAATGTGTAGTTTGTGTAATTTAGGTACTGTTCCAAAGATCATTGTGACAGTTTTGTCAGTGTTTAGGAGGAGTTTGTTTTTTGAGATCCACTTTTCTACCTCTGTGAACTTGGAGCACTGCCTCGAGCTGCGGCAGATCGGATTTGTTTGTATAGATTACTGTGTTGTCTGCGTACATGTGTACAGTTGAGGATTTGCAGACATATGGCAGATCATTTATAAATAATGTGAATAGTTGGCCGAGAATGGAACCTTGGAACACCACACGTGACTGGGAGAGGGAGGGAGTTGCTGTCAGAAATGGAGACATACTGTGATTGATCCGATACTTATGATCAAAACCAGGTTAGCGGACGATCACCAGTACCTGAGTTTTTTTTTTTTTCGTTCTTTTTTTTCTTTTTTTTTTTTAGTTTGAGCAGTAGTATGTCATTGTCTACTGTGTCAAAGGCCTTTGCAAAATCAAGGAAAATAGCTCCAGTTAGGTCTCCTTGTTCCATGCCAGTTTGGATGTTGTTGCAAACTTTTAGGAGGGCAGTTGTAGTGGAGGGATTCGGGCGAAAACCTGATTGAACAGGGGTCACATAGTTATATTGTTGGTAATACTCACATAGTTGCGTATGGACGCATTTTTCTAAGATTTTTGACAATACTGGGAGCAATGATATTGGGCAATAGTTAGTAACGAAGGTTAACTCACCGCTTATATGGATAGAGCAAACCAACTAGATACACTAATTGTATAAAGAATACAAAAAGAATTGTATAAAGAGGAAGCATTCTGTGAAACGCGCGTCAGGGGTCCAACAGGAGCAGCCGTGTCTCTCCTGCTTGTTTTCTTTTTTTAATTTGCTTGTCTGGTTAAAAATAAGCCTTTAAAAACTTTACAGCATGTTCTGATGCAGCCCATGGTATTATTTATTATTAGTTAAAAGTAATTCAGCCCTCGGATTGTAAGGGCTTAGCTTACTTTAGCACAATATTAACAGTGGGCTGTTAGAAATTATTATTATGGATATTTAGCTAACCTATATTATCTATTAACCAGGTTTAAGTGTTTTTAATTCACAAGCCTTCACAACAGTATGAATGTATGTTCCTAATTTATTTTATAAAGATTAAAATGTATGATTGAAATGGAACTTTTAATACTATAAGAATTATCTGAATTACTTTATATTCCCCGAGTTAAGACTCATTGCACAAATTGTGGAGTTCTTTGCTACAAACTTTTTTGTATTCTTTATACAATTAGTGTATCTAGTTGTTTTGTTCTGTTCTAACTTAGATTCCACATCAGATGTTGGCTCTAGTGATCATAATTAATTAATGTAACATTTAAACCTGAATGTACATATATTAGGATACTTATATATGAGCAGCATATGCTATTGCTTAACTCTGATATCCCCGAACCCTATATGTTCTAAAACTTTTATGGATAGTCACTACTCTTTCAGTCTTCCAAAGTTTGGGTATGTATCCAGACACCAAGGATTTGTTAATTAGGGTTGTGACAGGTTTTTAGATTATTAAGGTTTCTTAATGACATTGATGGGTAAAGGTCTACAATTGAACTTCTCTATATTGGGTATTTGTAGATTTAGTGGGGCTTGATCCACATTTGTAGTTTCAGGATGTGTGTCATTTATTAGTTTGTCAATCAGGGTGGTGGAGCATCTAACAAAATAATTTTTAAAGGCATTTGCTAATTCTAAGGGAAGTTGCAGGGTTTGGTTGTCCACTTTGACAGTGGAGGGTTGGGAGTGGATTGGGGTAGTGTGTAAGTTTATTTATGACTTTCCAAAACTTTCTAGGGTTTGATATGATGATCAGATTTTCACAGAAATATTGGGCCTTGGCCAATATTTTTTGTTTAGTGCATATATTTCGCCATTATCTATATACACAGTGATCGTTCATAGAGCCAGTATGCTTGAACTTTGACCACAAAGATTCCCGAAACTGGTACATTTGAATGAGGTCAGCTGTGATCCAATTCACATATATATATATATATATATATATATCTGTATTTGCAATTTTGCTACTTATTTTCTTCAATTTTATTTTTTGCTGAAAGAAAAAAGCAAAGTTTTTGGGGAATACACCTAGGCCTCAGTCCCATACTCAATACTTTTAAAATATTTCATTCAACTAAATATCAAACAAGATTATAAGCAAAATCCATAGTCGGCTCATTTATAGAAGACATGATAGGAGACCGATAAGTATTCAATCCCCTTGTGTGCAGTGTCTAATCTGTATATCCACTGTGCCTCCCTCTGCAACAATAATTTTTCTATCACCCCCTCTTTTAGGGGGAGGTACCTGGTCAATTGGACAACACCTTAATAAGTGTTTGGCTACCGGCTGATTTGCTTTCCCACTATCTAATGCCTGTCTTATGGACATTCTATGTGTCACCATCCGCTTCTTGAGCATTTAGTTTTCAATATATACATTTCTACCCACTGGCATTTAATCATATATCCAACAAATTTAGATTCACAATTCATTGTTAGTCTAATAATATTTCTTTCATGTAATTAGCAAGAGTCCATGAGCTAGTGACGTATGGGATATACATTCCTACCAGGAGGGGCAAAGTTTCCCAAACCTCAAAATGCCTATAAATACACCCCTCACCACACCCACAAATCAGTTTTACAAACTTTGCCTCCTGTGGAGGTGGTAAAGTAAGTTTTTGCTAGATTCTACGTTGATATGCGCTCCGCAGCAGGTTGGAGCCCGGTTTTCCTCTCAGCGTGCAGTGAATGTCAGAGGGATGTGAAGAGAGTATTGCCTATTTGAATTAAATGATCTCCTTCTACGGGGTCTATTTCATAGGTTCTCTGTTATCGGTCGTAGAGATTCATCTCTTACCTCCCTTTTCAGATCGACGATATACTCTTATATACCATTACCTCTACTGATTCTCGTTTCAGTACTGGTTTGGCTTTCTACTACATGTAGATGAGCGTCCTGGGGTAAGTAAGTCTTATTTTCTGTGACACTCTAAGCTATGGTTGGGCACTTTTATATAAAGTTCTAAATATATGTGTTTAAACATTTATTTGCCTTGATTCAGGATGTTCAACATTCCTTATTTTCAGACAGTCAGTTTCATATTTGGGATAATGCATATGAATAATTACATTTTTCTTACCTTTAAAATTTGACTTTTTTCCCTGTGGGCTGTTAGGCTCGCGGGGGCTGAAAATGCTTCATTTTATTGCGTCATTCTTGGCGCAGACTTTTTTGGCGCAAAATTTTTTTCTAATTATTTCCGGCGTCATACTTGTCGCTGGAAATTGCGTCATTTTTGACGTTTTTGCGCCAAAAATGTTGGCGTTACCGGATGTGGCGTCATTTTTGGCGCTAAAAGCATTTAGGCGCCAAATAATGTGGCCGTCTTTTTTGGCGCCAAAAAATTTGGGCGTCATATTTGTCTCCACATTATTTAAGTCTCATTGTTTATTGCTTCTGGTTGCTAGAAGCTTGTTCACTGGCATTTTTTCCCCATTCCTGAAACTGTCATTTAAGGAATTTGATCAATTTTGCTTTATACGTTGTTTTTTGTTTTACATATTGCAAGATGTCTCAGATTGAGCCTGAATCAGAAGATACTTCTGGAAAATCGCTGCTTGATGCTGGATATACCAAAGTTAAGTGCATTTGCTGTAAACTTATGGTATCTGTTCCTCCAGCTGTTGTTTGTAATGAATGTCATGACACACTTGTTAATGCAGATAATATTTCCTTTAGTAATGTTACATTACCTGTTGCTGTTCCATCAACATCTAATACTCCTGTTCCTGTTAACATAAGAGATTTTGTTTCTAAATCCATTAAGAAGGCTATGTCTGTTATTCCTCCTTCTAGTAAACGTAAAAGGTCTTTTAAAACTTCTCATTTTTCAGATGAATTTTTAAATGATCATCATTCTGATTCTGATAATGATTCCTCTGGTTCAGAGGATTCTGTTTCAGAGATTGATGCTGATAAATCTTCATATTTATTCAAAATGGAATTTATTCGTTCTTTACTTAAAGAAGTCTTAATTGCATTAGAAATAGAGGATTCTGGTCCTCTTGATACTAAATCTAAACGTTTAAATAAGGTTTTTAAATCTCCTGTAGTTATTCCAGAAGTTTTTCCTGTCCCTGATGCTATTTCTGAAGTAATTCCAGGGAATGGAATAATTTGGGTAATTCATTTACTCCTTCTAAACGTTTTAAGCAATTATATCCTGTGCCATCTGACAGATTAGAGTTTTGGGACAAAATCCCTAAAGTTGATGGGGCTATCTCTACTCTTGCTAAACGTACTACTATTCCTACGGCAGATAGTACTTCCTTTAAGGATCCTTTATTAGAAAAATTGAATCCTTTCTAAGAAAAGCTTACTTATGTTTAGGTAATCTTCTTAGCCCTGCTATGTCTTTAGCGGATGTTGCTGCAGCTTCAACTTTTTGGTTGGAAGCTTTAGCGCAGCAAGTGACAGATCATGATTCTTATAGCATTGTTAATCTTCTTCAACATGCTAATAATTTTATTTGTGATGCCATCTTTGATATCATTAGGGTTGATGTCAGGTATATGTCTCTAGCTATTTTAGCTAGAAGAGCTTTATGGCTTAAAACTTGGAATGCTGATATGTCTTCCAAGTCAACTTTGCTTTCCCTTTCTTTCCAGGGTAATAAATTATTTGGTTCACAGTTGGATTCCATTATTTCAACTGTTACTGGGGGGAAAGGAACATTTTTACCACAGGATAAAAAATCTAAAGGTAAATTTAGGTCTTCTAATCGTTTTTGTTCCTTTTGTCACAATAAGGAACAAAAGCCTGATCCTTCCCCTACAAGAGCGGTATCAGTTTGGAAACCATCTCCAGTCTGGAATAAATCCAAACCTTTTAGAAAGCCAAAGTCAGCTCCCAAGTCAACATGAAGGTGCGGCCCTCATTCCAGCCCAGCTGGTAGGGGGCAGATTACGATTTTTCAAAGAAATTTGGATCAATTCGATTCACAATCTTTGGATTCAGAACATTGTTTCTCAAGGGTACAGAATAGGCTTCAAGATAAGGCCTCCTGCAAGAAGATTTTTTCTTTCCCGTGTCCCAGTAAATCCAGTGAAGGCTCAAGCATTTCTGAAATGTGTTTCAGATCTAGAGTTAGCTGGAGTAATTGTGCCAGTTCCAGTTCTGGAACAGGGGCTGGGGTTTTACCCAAATCTCTTTATTGTACCAAAGAAGGAGAATTCCTTCAGACCAGTTCTGGATTTAAAAATTTTGAATCCTTATGTAAGGATACCAACATTCAAAATGGTAACTATAGGGACTATTCTGCCTTTTGTTCAGCAAGGGCATTATATGTCCACAATAGATTTACAGGATGCATATCTGCATATTCCGATTCATCCAGATCACTATCAGTTTCTGAGATTCTCTTTCCTAGACAAGCATTACCAGTTTGTGACTCTGCCGTTTGGCCTAGCAACAGCTCCAAGGATTTTTACAAAGGTTCTCGGTGCCCTTCTGTCTGTAATCAGAGAACAGGGTATTGTGGTATTTCCTTATTTGGACGATATCTTGGTACTTGCTCAGTCTTCACATTTAGCAGAATCTCATACGAATCGACTTGTATTGTTTCTTCAAAAACATGGTTGGAGGATCAATTTACCAAAAAGTTCATTGATTCCTCAGACAAGGGTAACCTTTTTAGGTTTCCAGATAGATTCAGTGTCCATGACTCTGTCTCTGACAGACAAGAGACGTCTAAAATTGGTTTCAGCTTGTTGAAACCTTCAGTCTCAATCATTCCCTTCGGTAGCCTTATGCATGGAAATTCTAGGTCTAATGACTGCTGCATCGGACGCGATCCCCATTGCTCGTTTTCACATGCGACCTCTTCAGCTTTGTATGCTGAACCAGTGGTGCAGGGATTATACAAAGATATCTCAATTAATATCTTTAAAACCGATCGTACAACACTCTCTCACGTGGTGGACAGACCACCATCGTTTAGTTCAGGGGGCTTCTTTTGTTCTTCCAACCTGGACTGTGATTTCAACAGATGCAAGTCTGACAGGTTGGGGAGCTGTTTGGGGGTCTCTGACAGCACAAGGGGTTTAAGAATCTCAGGAGGTGAGATTACCAATCAACATTTTGGAACTCCGTGCAATTTTCAGAGCTCTTCAGTCATGGCCTCTTCTAAAGAGAGAGTCGTTCATTTGTTTTCAGACGGACAATGTCACAACCGTGGCATATGTCAATCATCAAGGAGGGACTCACAGTCCTCTGGCTATGAAAGAAGTATCTTGAATACTGGTATGGGCGGAATCCAACTCCTGTCTAATTTCTGCGGTTCATATCCCAGGTATAGACAATTGGGAAGCCGATTATCTCAGTCGTCAAACGTTACATCCGGGCGAATGGTCTCTTCACCCAGAGGTATTTCTTCAGATTGTTCAAATGTGGGGACTTCCAGAAATAGATCTGATGGCTTCCCATCTAAACAAGAAACTTCCCAGGTATCTGTCCAGATCCAGGGATCCTCAGGCGGAGGCAGTGGATGCATTGTCACTTCCTTGGAAGTATCATCCTGCCTATATCTTTCCTCCTCTAGTTCTCCTTCCAAGAGTGATTTCCAAGATTCTAAAGGAGTGCTCGTTCTGCCGGTGGCTCCAGCATGGCCACACAGGTTTTGGTATGCGGATCTTGTCCGGATGGCCACTTGCCAACCGTGGACTCTTCCATTAAGACCAGACCTTCTATCGCAAGGTCCTTTTTTCCATCAGGATCTGAAATCCTTAAATTTGAAGGTATGGAGATTGAACGCTTGATTCTCAGTCATAGAGGTTTCTCTGACTCAGTAATTAATACTATGTTACAGGCTCTTAAATCTGTATCTAGGAAGATATATTATCGAGTCTGGAAGGTTTACATTTCTTGGTGTTCTTCTCATCATTTTTCTTGGCATTCTTTTAGAATTCCTAGAATTTTACAGTTTCTTCAGGATGGTTTGGATAAAGGTTTGTCTGCAAGTTCCTTGAAAGGACAAATCCTCTGCTCTTTCTGTTCTTTTCCACAGAAAGATTGCTAGTCTTCCTGATATTCATTGTTTTATACAGGCTTTGGTTCGTATAAAACCTGTTAAGTCAATTTCTCCTCCTTGAAGTTTGAATTTGGTTCTGGGGGCTCTTCAAGCCCCTCCGTTTGAACCTATGCATTCGCTGGACATTAAATTATTTTCTTGGAAAGTTTTGTTTCTTTTGGCCATCTCTTCTGCTAGAAGAGTTTCTGAATTATCTGCTCTTTCTTGTGAGTCTCCTTTCCTGATTTTTCATCAGGATAAGGCGGTGTTGCGGACTTCTTTTAAATTTTTACCTAAGGTTGTGAATTCTAACAACATTAGTAGAGAAATTGTGGTTCCTTCATTGTGTCCTAATCCTAAGAATTCTAAGGAAAAATCGTTGCATTCTTTGGATGTAGTAAGAGCTTTGAAATATTATGTTGAAGCTACTAAAAATTTCCGAAAGACTTCTAGTCTATTTGTTATCTTTTCCAGTTCTAGGAAAGGTCAGAAGGCTTCTGCCATTTCTTTGGCGTCTTGGTTAAAGTCTTTGATTCATCATGCTTATGTCGAGTCGGGTAAAGCTCCGCCTCAAAGCATTACAGCTCATTCTACTAGGTCAGTTTCTACTTCCTGGGCGTTTAGGAATGAAGCTTCGGTTGATCAGATTTGCAAAGCAGCAACTTGGTCTTCTTTGCATACTTTTACTAAATTCTAACATTTTTATGTGTTTTCTTCTTCTGAAGCAGTTTTTGGTAGAAAAGTACTTCAGGCAGCTGTTTCAGTTTGAATCTTCTGCTTATAATTTCAGTTTTTTTCATTATAAGATTTAAACTTTGTTTTGGGTGTGGATTATTTTCAGTGGAATTGGCTGTCTTTATTTTATCCCTCCCTCTCTAGTGACTCTTGCGTGGAAGATCCACATCTTGGGTAGTCATTATCCCATACGTCACTAGCTCATGGACTCTTGCTAATTACATGAAAGAAAACATAATTTATGTAAGAACTTACCTGATAAATTCATTTCTTTCATATTAGCAAGAGTCCATGAGGCCCACCCTTTTTTGTGGTGGTTATGATTTTTTTGTATAAAGCACAATTGTTCCAATTCCTTATTTTTTATGCTTTCGCACTTTTTCTTATCACCCCACTTCTTGGCTATGCGTTAAACTGATTTGTGGGTGTGGTGAGGGGTGTATTTATAGGCATTTTGAGGTTTGGGAAACTTTGCCCCTCCTGGTAGGAATGTATATCCCATACGTCACTAGCTCATGGACTCTTGCTAATATGAAAGAAATGAATTTATCAGGTAAGTTCTTACATATATTATGTTATTTTTTTGCCAGTGTGTCCATGATAAAAGGAATCCCCTAGTATCAAGCTATCACAGGTTACATAACTATGGCAACGATATACACCAGGGTTTTTAGTCAAGAAGTGAGCCTTGGTCCCTTCATATTTATCCACTGGATCTGCCTGCACTAAGATGTCCTTCAGACTTTTTACCCTTCTTATATGAAAATATAGCTTTCACAAACTCCCTCAATTTTTCTTCAGCCTGTAGAACTCCCCAATTATCACAGACTGCCTTCCTTAATTTATATTCAACAGTTTAGTCTGTCACAAAATCTTTTATTCTGTCATCTTGTACTGTCCTGTCTCTAGTGGTCCCCTGTCCAAGAACATTATCCTTCACTTCCTTCAACAATAGAAGTAGCAAAATTGCAATACAGAATTGTACATGTGTCCACTAGATGGGGTTAGGTTGTATATGACATTGTTGAAGGTGACAAATGTTATAGGTGAGTGACACTCTTGTAATCTGTCCTATACTGTTTTGGGTGTATAAATATGGGGCACTGTAAGAGTCACCTTGAGAAAGGCCCAGGTGAGGGCCGACACGTTGGGAACTCTTTCTAATGAATGGATATATTTCAGAGGATATGGTTCCTGAGTTTTGATTGAAAAGTGTGTATGTATACACACACACACAAAGGGGTCGAAAAAGTTGCCAAAGAGCTAGTGGTCCCATGAAATTTCTTAGTTGTCCCACTTTTTCAACTCCAAATTTTCACGATGTCATACGTAAACTTGTATTATGCTGTTATACGCTTCTAATATACTGTACATTTGTATTAAGAATAAAACGCTTTGTATACAATTATACACTAATAAATATTTTAAACTTTATTCTTATACCTAAAAGAATATTCTTGTTCACATGGCAGCAAGCTGAGGCAGGAATAATTGCACACATACATAAATAGCCAGGGATATGCACACATACACTCTTGCGCGCACACACACACTCTCGCACACTTTTAAACACCGTTGCACAGTTTCTCTCACATATATTCTCATGTTCTCACACACACAAACTCTCTTACACACAATTGTTTTGCAGTTATTATGGATGTGGCACATTTATTACTATAGCACCCCTACTTCTTAAAGGCACTAACAGCCATACCTTTACAAGGTAGTGTTTGTTTGTTTTCATATCCTATGCTATGGCAGGACAAGGAGAATGATAAATAAGAAAAGTAAGAATAAGTAAATATGATACCTCTGCCATCTCCACTGTGCAGCCATTGATAGGGTACAAGCAAAGATTGCTAAAAAAAAAAAAAAACTGACATAAAAGTGTAGAACCACCTCTGCTATAGACAAACCATCTTTCTTTCATGTAATTAGCAAGAGTCCATGAGCTAGTGACGTATGGGATATACATTCCTACCAGGAGGGGCAAAGTTTCCCAAACCTCAAAATGCCTATAAATACACCCCTCACCACACCCACAATTCAGTTTTACAAACTTTGCCTCCGATGGAGGTGGTGAAGTAAGTTTGTGCTAGATTCTACGTTGATATGCGCTCCGCAGCAAGTTGGAGCCCGGTTTTCCTCTCAGCGTGCAGTGAATGTCAGAGGGATGTGAGGAGAGTATTGCCTATTTGAATGCAGTGATCTCCTTCTAAGGGGTCTATTTCATAGGTTCTCTGTTATCGGTCGTAGAGATTCATCTCTTACCTCCCTTTTCAGATCGACGATATACTCTTATATATACCATTACCTCTGCTGATTCTCGTTTCAGTACTGGTTTGGCTATCTGCTATATGTAGATGAGTGTCCTGGGGTAAGTAAGTCTTATTTTCTGTGACACTCCTAGCTATGGTTGGGCACTTTGTTTATAAAGTTCTAAATATATGTATTCAAACATTTATTTGCCTTGACTCAAAATGTTCAACTTTCCTTATTTTCAGACAGTCAGTTTCATATTTGGGATAATGCATTTTAATTTAACATTTTTCTTACCTTAAAATTTGACTTTTTCCCTGTGGGCTGTTAGGCTCGCGGGGGCTGAAAATGCTTCATTTTATTGCGTCATTCTTGGCGCGGACTATTTTGGCGCAAAAATTCTATTTCCGTTTCCGGCGTCATACGTGTCACCGGAAGTTGCGTCATTTTTTGACGTTATTTTGCGCCAAAAATGTCGGCGTTCCGGATGTGGCGTCATTTTTGGCGCCAAAAAGCATTTAGGCGCCAAATAATGTGGGCGTTTTATTTGGCGCGAAAAATATGGGCGTCACTTTTGTCTCCACATTATTTAAGTCTCATTTTTTATTGCTTCTGGTTGCTAGAAGCTTGTTCTTTGGCATTTTTTCCCATTCCTGAAACTGTCATTTAAGGAATTTGATCAATTTTGCTTTATATATATGTTGTTTTTTCTCTTACATATTGCAAAATGTCTCACGTTGCATCTGAGTCAGAAGATACTACAGGAAAATCGCTGTCAAGTGCTGAATCTACCAAAGCTAAGTGTATCTGCTGTAAACTTTTGGTAGCTATTCCTCCAGCTGTTGTTTGTATTGATTGTCATGACAAACTTGTTAAAGCAGATAATATTTCCTTTAGTAAAGTACCATTGCCTGTTGCAGTTCCTTCAACATCTAAGGTGCAGAATGTTCCTGATAATATAAGAGATTTTGTTTCTGAATCCATAAAGAAGGCTATGTCTGTTATTTCTCCTTCTAGTAAACGTAAAAAATCTTTTAAAACTTCTCTCCCTACAGATGAATTTTTAACTGAACATCATCATTCTGATTCTGATGATTCCTCTGGTTCAGAGGATTCTGTCTCAGAGGTTGATGCTGATAAATCTTCATATTTATTTAAAATGGAATTTATTCGTTCTTTACTTAAAGAAGTACTAATTGCTTTAGAAATAGAGGATTCTGGTCCTCTTGATACTAATTCTAAACGTTTAGATAAGGTATTTAAAGCTCCTGTGGTTATTCCAGAAGTTTTTCCTGTTCCTAATGCTATTTCTGCAGTAATTTCCAAAGAATGGGATAATTTGGGTAATTCATTTACTCCTTCTAAACGTTTTAAGCAATTATATCCTGTGCCGTCTGACAGATTAGAATTTTGGGACAAGATCCCTAAAGTTGATGGGGCTATTTCTACCCTTGCTAAACGTACTACTATTCCTACGTCAGATGGTACTTCGTTTAAGGATCCTCTAGATAGGAAAATTGAATCCTTTCTAAGAAAAGCTTATCTGTGTTCAGGTAATCTTCTTAGACCTGCTATATCTTTGGCTGATGTTGCTGCAGCTTCAACTTTTTGGTTGGAAACTTTAGCGCAACAAGTAACACATCGTGATTCTCATGATATTATTATTCTTCTTCAACATGCTAATAATTTTATCTGTGATGCCATTTTTGATATTATCAGAGTTGATGTCAGGTTTATGTCTCTAGCTATTTTAGCTAGAAGAGCTTTATGGCTTAAAACTTGGAATGCTGATATGGCTTCTAAATCAACTTTACTTTCCATTTCTTTCCAGGGTAACAAATTATTTGGTTCTCAGTTGGATTCCATTATTTCAACTGTTACTGGTGGGAAAGGAACTTTTTTACCACAGGATAAAAAATCTAAAGGTAAAAACAGGGCTAATAATCGTTTTCGTTCCTTTCGTTTCAACAAAGAACAAAAGCCTGATCCTTCATCCTCAGGAGCAGTTTCAGTTTGGAGACCATCTCCAGTCTGGAATAAATCCAAGCCAGCTAGAAAGGCAAAGCCTGCTTCTAAGTCCACATGAAGGTGCGGCCCTCATTCCAGCTCAGCTGGTAGGGGGCAGGTTACGTTTTTTCAAAGAAATTTTGGATCAATTCTGTTCACAATCTTTGGATTCAGAGCATTGTTTCAGAAGGGTACAGAATTGGTTTCAAGTTGAGACCTCCTGCAAAGAGATTTTTTCTTTCCCGTGTCCCAGTAAATCCAGTAAAAGCTCAAGCATTTCTGAAATGTGTTTCAGATCTAGAGTTGACTGGAGTAATTATGCCAGTTCCAGTTCCGGAACAGGGGATGGGGTTTTATTCAAATCTCTTCATTGTACCAAAGAAGGAGAATTCTTTCAGACCAGTTCTGGATCTAAAAATATTGAATCGTTATGTAAGGATACCAACGTTCAAGATGGTAACTGTAAGGACTATCTTACCTTTTGTTCAGCAAGGGAATTATATGTCCACAATAGATTTACAGGATGCATATCTGCATATTCCGATTCATCCAGATCATTATCAGTTCCTGAGATTCTCGTTTCTGGACAAGCATTACCAGTTTGTGGCTCTGCCGTTTGGCCTAGCTACAGCTCCAAGAATTTTTACAAAGGTTCTCGGTGCCCTGCTGTCTGTAATCAGAGAACAGGGTATTGTGGTATTTCCTTATTTGGACGATATCTTGGTACTTGCTCAGTCTTTACATTTAGCAGAATCTCATACGAATCGACTTGTGTTGTTTCTTCAAGATCATGGTTGGAGGATCAATTTACCAAAAAGTTCTTTGATTCCTCAGACAAGGGTAACCTTTCTGGGTTTCCAGATGGATTCAGTGTCCATGACTCTGTCTTTAACAGACAAGAGACGTCTAAAGTTGATTACAGCTTGTCGAAACCTTCAGTCACAATCATTCCCTTCGGTAGCCTTATGCATGGAAATTCTAGGTCTTATGACTGCTGCATCGGACGCGATCCCCTTTGCTCGTTTTCACATGCGACCTCTTCAGCTCTGTATGCTGAAGCAATGGTGCAAGGATTACACGAAGATATCTCAATTAATATCTTTAAAACCGATTGTTCGACACTCTCTAACATGGTGGACAGATCACCATCGTTTAATTCAGGGGGCTTCTTTTGTGCTTCCGACCTGGACTGTAATTTCAACAGATGCAAGTCTCACAGGTTGGGGAGCTGTGTGGGGATCTCTGACGGCACAAGGAGTTTGGGAATCTCAGGAGGTGAGATTACCGATCAATATTTTGGAACTCCGTGCTATTTTCAGAGCTCTTCAGTTTTGGCCTCTTCTGAAGAGAGAATCGTTCATTTGTTTTCAGACAGACAATGTCACAACTGTGGCCATCAAGGAGGGACTCACAGTCCTCTGGCTATGAAAGAAGTATCTCGAATTTTGGTTTGGGCGGAATCCAGCTCCTGTCTAATCTCTGCGGTTCATATCCCAGGTGTAGACAATTGGGAAGCGGATTATCTCAGTCGCCAAACGTTGCATCCGGGCGAATGGTCTCTTCACCCAGAGGTATTTCTTCAGATTGTTCAAATGTGGGAACTTCCAGAAATAGATCTGATGGCGTCCCATCTAAACAAGAAACTTCCCAGGTATCTGTCCAGATCCCGGGATCCTCAGGCGGAGGCAGTGGATGCATTATCACTTCCTTGGAAGTATCATCCTGCCTATATCTTTCCGCCTCTAGTTCTTCTTCCAAGAGTAATCTCCAAGATTCTGAAGGAATGCTCGTTTGTTCTGCTGGTAGCTCCGGCATGGCCTCACAGGTTTTGGTATGCGGATCTTGTCCGGATGGCCTCTTGCCAACCGTGGACTCTTCCGTTAAGACCAGACCTTCTGTCACAAGGTCCTTTTTTCCATCAGGATCTGAAATCCTTAAATTTAAAGGTATGGAGATTGAACGCTTGATTCTTGGTCAAAGAGGTTTCTCTGACTCTGTGATTAATACTATGTTACAGGCTCGTAAATCTGTATCTCGAGAGATATATTATAGAGTCTGGAAGACTTATATTTCTTGGTGTCTTTCTCATCATTTTTCCTGGCATTCTTTTAGAATACCGAGAATTTTACAGTTCCTTCAGGATGGTTTAGATAAGGGTTTGTCCGCAAGTTCTTTGAAAGGACAAATCTCTGCTCTTTCTGTTCTTTTTCACAGAAAGATTGCTATTCTTCCTGATATTCATTGTTTTGTACAAGCTTTGGTTCGTATAAAACCTGTCATTAAGTCAATTTCTCCTCCTTGGAGTTTGAATCTGGTTCTGGGAGCTCTTCAAGCTCCTCCGTTTGAACCTATGCATTCATTGGACATTAAATTACTTTCTTGGAAAGTTTTGTTCCTTTTGGCCATCTCTTCTGCCAGAAGAGTTTCTGAATTATCTGCTCTTTCTTGTGAGTCTCCTTTTCTGATTTTTCATCAGGATAAGGCGGTGTTGCGAACTTCTTTTGAATTTTTACCTAAAGTTGTGAATTCCAACAACATTAGTAGAGAAATTGTGGTTCCTTCATTATGTCCTAATCCTAAGAATTCTAAGGAGAAATCGTTGCATTCTTTGGATGTTGTTAGAGCTTTGAAATATTATGTTGAAGCTACGAAATCTTTTCGTAAGACTTCTAGTCTATTTGTTATCTTTTCCGGTTCTAGAAAAGGCCAGAAAGCTTCTGCCATTTCTTTGGCATCTTGGTTGAAATCTTTAATTCATCTTGCCTATGTTGAGTCGGGTAAAACTCCGCCTCAAAGGATTACAGCTCATTCTACTAGGTCAGTTTCTACTTCCTGGGCGTTTAGGAATGAAGCTTCGGTTGACCAGATCTGCAAAGCAGCAACTTGGTCCTCTTTGCATACTTTTACTAAATTCTACCATTTTGATGTATTTTCTTCTTCTGAAGCAGTTTTTGGTAGAAAAGTACTTCAGGCAGCGGTTTCAGTTTGAATCTTCTGCTTATGTTTTTCGTTAAACTTTATTTTGGGTGTGGATTTTTTTCAGCAGGAATTGGCTGTCTTTATTTTATCCCTCCCTCTCTAGTGACTCTTGTGTGGAAAGATCCACATCTTGGGTAGTCATTATCCCATACGTCACTAGCTCATGGACTCTTGCTAATTACATGAAAGAAAACATAATTTATGTAAGAACTTACCTGATAAATTCATTTCTTTCATATTAGCAAGAGTCCATGAGGCCCGCCCTTTTTTGTGGTGGTTATGATTTTGTATAAAGCACAATTATTCCAATTCCTTATTTTATATGCTTTCGCACTTTTTTATCACCCCACTTCTTGGCTATTCGTTAAACTGAATTGTGGGTGTGGTGAGGGGTGTATTTATAGGCATTTTGAGGTTTGGGAAACTTTGCCCCTCCTGGTAGGAATGTATATCCCATACGTCACTAGCTCATGGACTCTTGCTAATATGAAAGAAATGAATTTATCAGGTAAGTTCTTACATAAATTATGTTTTTTCAGGCAAGGCATATTTTATACTGACCAGATTAGGGGATTCATTCTGCATGTAACATTATAGACACTTTTTCTGTTATTTATCACCCTATCATTTGAGAATATTGACCTGAGAAGTGCAGTGTTACTGTGAGTATAATGCAACAGCCTCTACAATGACTTTATTTCTTGTGTGGGGCAATAATAATGTTCTCATCTTGTATTAAACATAAGCCCTTGAAGGCTGCCTCTTATCGCTGTGCATTTTTACAGTATTTGCAGCTAGACAGTGATTGTTCATATGTGCCATATAAACATTGTGCTCACTTCTGTGGAGTTATTTATGAGTCAATGTGGATTGGCTAAAATGCAAATCTGCCAAAAGAACTGAAATAAGAGGATAGTCTGCAGAGACTTAGATACAAGGTAATCTCGGAGGTAAAAGGGCTGCAAGCAGACCACAGCGCTTTAAAATTTACACCATGAGAGGAATAAGATCATGCAAGGAGGAAGTTGTGCTGCACAAGGTTCCTATACAAATCAAATCTATATTTAGAATTGCAATTGTATGAGTTTTTGTTATGAACACCTTTATAACCATTAAAGGGACAGTTAACACCTGATAAAAATCCTTAAAACTAGTTATGAATTTAAAGGGACACTGAACCCAAATATTTTCTTTCATGATTCTGATAGAGCATGCAATTTTAAGCAACGTTCTCTTGCTATCTTTATTTGAAAAAGAAGGCATCTAAACTTTTTTTTTTTAGTTTAGTACTCTGGACAGCACTTTTTTATTGGTGGGTGAATTTATCCACCAATCAGCAAGGACAACTCAGGTTGTTCACCAAAAATGGGCCGGCATCTAAACTTACATTCTTGCATTTCAAATAAAGATACCAAGAGAATAAAGAAAATTTAATAATAGGAGTAAATGAGAAAGTTGCTTAAAATGTCATGCTCTATCTGAATCACAAAATTAAAAAAAAATTGGGTTCAGTGTCCCTTTAAAACTGCTGTCTGTTTTATTTGTTCAGCTTACCCTAAAGTGTTAAAGAATGCTAAGTAGGTGCTTTTTTCTCCAATGCATGGTGCCATATTGTAACGTACGTTACACTGAGGCACAGCAGTCACATGCTCAATGCAGAGTCACATGACATACACACACGGCATATTTCCCTATAATGTATGTATAGAGGAATAATAGCTGCAGCACTCACTATTTTGCAGAGCTGGTGCTGCAGTTTATGTAGAAAATCTGTTACTGAAATTTAATATTTTATTAACTTCCTTTTTGTATGTAAAAAAGTTTAGTGTTTAAACTTTACCACTCCATCATAGTCCTTAGCTGTGAGAATGCACAGATCCAGGCAGGGTTATAAATCAAAAAGCTCTTGTCCATAGGAGAGAGGGAGGGGGCTCCAGTCTGTGGAAGCAAACACTGAATTAATCATGCTGCATATACTTTTACCTGATTTATTCAATACAATATTTGGTTTTATTTTCATACATCTACATATATACAGTAATAGGGTTCTGGGCATCATCTCAGAGTTACAAAATAGGTTTCTGATCTCACCTTCCAAGGGGCAGGTTAATCCTTTCAAGGATCTCGTGGAATCTAGAAAAAAAGAACAGCTTTCCTATGCTGTGCAGACAATCTGGTATCTATGGGGGTTATTGTCCCCATACCTCAGGCAGAGAAGAGAGAAGGGTTTTAATCAAGCCTATTCATCATATCCAAAAAGGAGCTATTTTTCCTGTAGTCAGATTACAGGGGGTTGTGGTGGCACCATACTTGGACGACATCTTGGTTCAGGCACCATCTTTACATTTAGGGACATCTCACAAGGAGAAGTTATTCTGTTATATTCAGAGACAGGGCTGGAAGTTAAATCTGGAAAATAGTTCCCTCACCCCCAATAAGACCCTATTCCTTTTGCTCGCTTTCTTCTGAGACCTCTACAGTTATGTATGCTCAAGCAATGGAACAAGAATAATTTAGACCTGTCTCAGGTAATATCTCTGGACCCAAAAATGAGAGTCTCTTTCCTGGTGGCTTTCTTAGGATCCCGTTTGCCAGGGCATGTGCTTCCTACACCCATCCTGGAATATCTTAACAGGTCCTGGACCTTTTGGCACAAGGTCCGTTGTTCTATCAAAATCTAGATTCTCTGAGGCTAACTGCATGGCAAGTGAAAGCATAGTTTTGTCCAAGAGAGGATTCTCTGCGGCAGTGATTTATACTCTAACAGGCACTTAAACTGGTTACCAGATGTATTTTCCATAAGGTGTGTAAGGCTTATCTGTTTTGGTGTGCGGAAAATGGGTTCCTTTGGCACAAAGTAAAGACCACGTATTTAGTTTCTGCAGGGTGGTTTAGAGACTGGCCTGTTGGCTAGTTCTCTTAAGTGTCAGATTTCTGCTCCTTCTGTGTTACTGTATAATAGGTTGGCACGTTTTTACTGACGATCATTCATTTGTTCAAGCTATTGCTCGAATTAGAACTGTTTTTAAACGTATTGCTCCTCCATGTAGCCTCAATCTTGTTCTTAGAGTTCTTCAACAGGCTCACTTGGAAAGTGTTGTTTTTGTTAGCTATTTCTTCTGCTTGTAGATTGTCAGAATTGTCTGTCCTTCAGTGTGATTCGAAACACACATTTGTTCACATGCATTGCATAAAAATATAGTAACAAATTGCATAAAAGGGATCTCTCCCATAGATAAAATACCACCTTAAAATATTAGATTACTCAAGTAAAGGGATGCAATAAATGAGAACAAGTCACTAAGTAGCAACTCGAATGAACGATCCTTAATCCAGAGTTATCAATAATGAAGGATTAGTCTGTGCTACTGCAAACATACCGGCAAAATAAGGAGTATAGTAGCTACACAGCAGCTCTGTCCTCTAGACCAGTGGTTCTCAACCAAAGTGATCTCAAGGCCCGGTAAATTTTAGCTAGACATGTCCAGGGCCCGGTAGAGAGAGATATATATATATATATATATATATATATATATATATATATATATCTGATCAGCCAGGCAAATAGGACCTGGGCCGAGGGACCAGAAAGTAGGGGGGCCCACAAATGGCATCTCCACGGATCCTGGTGCATTCCTTAAGCTGGAGTTTTCAGTTGCCCTATCAGTAACTAAGCAAATAAGTGTGGGTTTAGTGGGGGCCCTGGCGGGGGTCTGTCGCTGTGAGGGCCATGGAGTGTGGGGTCTGGCCCTGGAGGTTGGGTGCCCTTTCTCTGGACCTTAATGTTGGGGGTCCTGGCTCTGGAGGTTGAGGGGCCTGTTGGGGGCAGAGCACGGAGGCTACCATGTTCATTTGCATAATATTTTATACATTTAGGTCAGTGTGAGGCAGTGTTCCTGGGGCCTTGATTGGTCTCAGTCTGCCCCTGGTGTGCAGTGGGGGCATGACAGGTCAGGGCCCACCAGCAGGGCTATCACGGCCCGGTACTGGGCCACGGCCCGGCTGTTGAGAAACCATGCTCTAGACCAAACACACGGCAATAGCCTTGTTCGTAGCCACAGAGCACCACTCGCCTTTGAGGAGTACCACCTCCATACGACAAGTTATGCATCATTTTAATGGCATACATTTATATACCATACAATAAATCCAAAATGGTTCTTAGATAACTTAAAACATTATTTATCCATATATAAAGGAAGTCTATGAGTGGAACATAGTATGTCATATCTTATATGTGTATTATCAGTTTCCCAAAAAGGGTGATAGATCCAACTCCGAATTGAGTCCTTTTGGGTACAGTGTATCAAATTTGTATATAAGTTCTGCTTTCTTTCTCAAGAGTTTTGTTTCAAAATTCCCACCCCTCCAGTTTTGTTGTACTAAACAAAAATCTGAAACGGGCAATATTATTGTGGTGAACTTTCCTAAAATGTCTGTAAAGGTAGGTGTCCAAGTCACCTTTCTCTATATTACATAGGTGTTCTCTAATCCTATCCCTTAAAGGTCTGGTAGTCTCTCCCAGGTAGAACAAATTACATGTGCATTGAATCAAATATACTATGCCCTTCTGGGTGCATCTAATAGTATCATGTATATGAAATGTCTCCTATATTAGGGATACAAATGTATCTCTTTTTTTTTTTTTTTTTAGCTATATCTGCATGTAAAACACAAATAAAAGCCTTTCAGAATATCACCTTTCCAACGCCAATCTATAAGCTTCTTATTGTTTTTTTTTCTTTTTTTTTAAATGTAATTTTTATTGAGGTTTAGTTAAAGGCATACATAGATCATAATAGCAGATTCTTATGTCACATGAGAATAGGCTTCAATGTTACAGGAGTAATAAAATAAACATGAAAGAGATGTATAGCCAACAATTTACATGCCTTGCAAACATTATACAGATAAGATGCTGATCTTTCAGGAACCTTCTATAAGACACAATAGATTACTCTTGGGCCAACAAGAGTAACAGGAAATAATGAAGCGAAAGAAGGAAATTGTACCCAAGGAGACCACTTTTGGATCTCATTCATAAACCTCGATTTTTTAAATTTAACAGCAATTTTGTTCCTGAGGTCCCGAAGATTCATACAACATAGGACAGGAGGGATGTTAACTGGGAATAAAAATGAATCCACAGGACTACTCATAAATGATACAGATTACTAAAGTAGATAAGGGAAATTATATGAACTGAAATTAGCAAGTTGGATGGTCACTTTTGAACCTATACATTTAGAGTAGTTAGTAATTGGTATTGTAAACCATAATAAAAGTAAATATATAGGTTTGCAGTGTAGAAAATGTGGTAAAGTATGCAGGTATAAATAGGTAGGGTATGGCATAGGCAAGATAAGCCATATAGATAACCCTCCAACATTGGGAGGTATATTATAGGGGGGGGGGGGAGGAGGTGGTAAGTTAAATACGATTTATGCGATTTATGTGAATTACCATGGGTAGGGAGATAAGGGTAACGGTGCAGGTCCAGCCTGCACTAGAAACCCATCCACAGCTGCTATGTGGCAATGCAGCAAATCACATCATAGCCCCAGCAGGCTCAAATAATAAATTGTAGCACAGATTCTTAACTTCTATTTATATGGCTTTAGAGGTTATGCTGTAAGAAGGAAAGGAAACAAATATACATAGATAACCCGGTACAGTTAGCGGCTTTGAGCAATGTTGAGCATAATATAGTAGAGTAACAGTTACGCAATATCCAGTTAATGCGCTGATAATGAAAACATGCTTGTTCAGCCGAACTAATAACATGGCTATTAAGAAGTAACTCAACTCCAAATAAATACTAACAACAATAGTGCATAACAAACAAGGTCAGCAACCATAGTTAAAGTACAGGTATAACAGGAGTATCTATACTAGTGTAATTGTATGTACACTACTATGTATATTAGTATCTACACTAGTGTAATTGTATGTACACCACTATATATATATCAGTACAGTGTAACCTAATATGTGTGCGAATGCGTAGGAAAATGAGCCTCATGCTTTGGTTACTGTGTTCCATGGGCAAAATTAAGCTATAGAAAGGTTACCTTCTGGGTAAACGAACCTGCACCTTACAGTTAACATCATAACAAACAGGGTCATCAACCATAGTTAAAATACAGGAATAACAGGTGTATCTATACTAGTGTAATTGTAAGTACACTCCTAAATATATTAGTCCAGTATAGCATAATATGCACACAAATGTGTGGGAATTTGAGCCTTATGCTCTAGCTAGTGTGTTAGATATATCACCTTATTACATAAATATGCACAACAATACACACTTCACATGAAATGGCATAATGTGGTTCTGGTGAATAGGAGGATAAGTCAGATGTCTTTTACAGAGGGCTAATACATAAGTAGACACAGTTGGATAGATATTGTACCTGGGACCTAGGGTGCTCAGAAGCACAACATTTACACTAGCAAATATAGCTAACTTAAACACTAGTAACGCTTCACAATAGTCGGAAGTTTTAGCTGAGAAGACTTCTGGGAGTAAATAATTGGGTCACTATAGGACCGACCGTGAGTAATGCTATAGGGATATATAGATCATGGTACAGCATGAAAAACAGTGAATATAAATGTCCCCAATAAACAGCAATTTTCCTGGGAGCACTGTCTCTGAATTTAGTCAAGTCCTCTTATATAATTAGAGATAGAAATGCAGATGTAGCTGCAATAATGGTCAGGAGCACATCGTGGTTTAACATCAAATAGCTGAGGAACAGGCTGCAATGGAGTACGAATGAAATCAGGGTAGCAGTCTTATATACACAGTAGGCACTAGAAAAAGTCACTAAACATATGCTGCGTTGAACTTCAGGCTGGGTGAAAGGGGTTGTTATTGTTATAATGCAGTGTGCGAGGATGAGGATTCCCTTACCCCACGCCGGACCGGAAAGCTAGGCAAAGTCCCTGGGCCACCATGCAAAAGCTCTGGACCTCGGCAATTGGGCTGTACTGGGTAGGGCAGATCAGAGGCAAAAAAAGTTCTGGCCGAAGGAGGGAAGGTCCATTCCATGCTGGTATTTCGCCAAACTGAGCTACATGCTTTAGACCCAGCAAACCCCTACGGGCCATAACAGGAGGTGACTGACATCTTACCGGGCTGTTTCGCTCCGCTGTGACCAATGTCATGTAGGTAATGCTTACAAAGCTTGAAGGTGCCAAGTATTCTGTTCTGGGTGTACTGTCTCCGGCGTCTGTCCTATTCAGGTGGGTCACTGCCGCCATATCCTCCGCTCCCAGAATGTTATGAAATGGGTGCCAAGTGGGAGGGGGGCGCCGGGGCCCCAAAGCGTCCCCCCCCCGTGATAGTAATCGTAGGAGTGGGAGCGCGAGCGATATGGGTGTTCGGTGTTGCCTCTGTTTGTTGGGGCGCAAAGATGTTGAAACGTTCAAAAGCAGTGCGGCAGCCATCTAGGAAGATGTGCATCTCCTCCATAATATGTTCTGCAGTGGCCATAATTAGGCGAAGTGATGAAAATCCCGTTCCTAGCTGTAGGCGCTGCTTAGGCCACAAAAAATGGCGTCTCCCACAGTCTCTTGTCGACAGTGTACACACCAGGAATGCAAAGTTCCGTTATTTCAATGCTACTCCCTTAGGAGTTAAATGAGTAAATCTTCCCTGCTGATCAGTCTGCAGTACATGCCAAATATTTAAGCTTCTATTGTCGCTAAATTCTTTTATTATATTGGTAATGTTCGGAGCTCCTGAAATTTGCGACCTCTCTGCTGCACAGTTGGCTCCGCCCCCCGTTTTTTTGTTTTTTAACTCACTAGGGGCTAAAATTTGTTTTAAATTCCGTGCCGTCATATATACCTTTTGGTTTTAGGTGGTAGTTTGTCACCTATCAAGGTATCATTTTTTTTCTAGCTGCTAATGTTTATTAATAATCTTCTTTATAAGGCCATGTCCTTCACTATAGTCTGTGACAAATGGAACATCATACTCCTCAATGCTCACTATATATGTTTTAATATTTATTTTTTCTTCTGGATTCTTGTATGTAATTAAGGATGTTCTATCAGTTGGCCTAGCTCTTTTTAATAGCTCTTTTAATAGCCCCATCTAATTCCTGGTTGGTATAACCCAGTTCATTACATCTTTGTTGCAGGATGTTAACTTGTGTTTCGAAATCTAATACCCAAGGGCAGAATTGGCCCATTGGGATGTTGTCCTTCCATCTATTTAGATGGAAACTTGATTTATGTATATAGGTATTACAATCTACCTGTTTAAAATAGGTTCTAGTAATACAGGCTATGTACAATTTACTAATGTATCTTGACCCCATACTTTTACTTCCTTTTCTTTTTCTTTTACAAAGATATGACGAGTCCACGGATTTCATCCTTACTTGTGGGATTTATCCTCCTGCTAACAGGAAGTGGCAAAGAACACCACAGCAGAGCTTTATATATAGCTCCTCCCTCCTCTCCACCCCCAGTCATTCTCTTTGCCTGTGTTAGTAATAGGAAGAGGTAAAGTGAGGTGTTAGTTTTAGATTCTTCAATCAAGAAGTTTTTTATTTTAAAATGGTACTATTTTCCTCAGGGAGAAATGGATAAGGAATGAAGAATTTTTTCTGCCCTGAGGTTGATGATCTTAGCACTGCAGCTGACTGCTTGGAGATTGAACGCTTGATTTTATCTAAGTGGGGTTTCTCTGATGCGGTCATTGATACGTTGATTCAGGCACGTAAGCCTGTCACTAGAAAGATTTATCATAAGATATGGCGTAAATATCTCTCTTGGTGTGAATCCAAGGGTTACTCATGGAGTAAGGTTAGGATTCCTAGGATTCTGTCTCTTCTCCAAGAAGGATTGGAGAAAGGGTTATCAGCAAGTTCCTTAAAGGGACAGATTTCTGCCTTGTCAATTTTGCTTCACAAGCATTTGGCTGATGTTCCAGACGTTCAGTCTTTTTGTCAGGCTCTAACCAGAATTAAGCCTGTATTTAGACCAATTGCTCCACCTTGGAATTTGAATTTAGTTCTTAGTGTTCTTCAAGGGGTTCCATTTGAACCCATGCATTCCATAGATATTAAGTTGTTATCTTGGAAAGTTTTATTTTTGGTTGCTATTTCTTCTGCTCGTAGAGTTTCTGAGCTTTCAGCACTACAATGTGACTCGCCTTATCTTATTTTTCATTCTGATAAGGTGGTTTTACGTACCAAACCTGGGTTCCTTCCTAAGGTTGTTTCAAATAAGAATATTAATCAGGAAATTGTTGTTCCTTCTTTATGTCCTAATCCTTCTTCTAAGAAGGAGCGTAAGTTGCGTAACCTGGACATGGTCCGTGCCTTGAAGTTTTACTTGCAGGCGACTAAGGATTTCCGTCAATCTTCATTATTCATTTCTTTCATGTAATTAGCAAGAGTCCATGAGCTAGTGACGTATGGGATATACATTCCTACCAGGAGGGGCAAAGTTTCCCAAACCTTAAAATGCCTATAAATACACCCCTCACCACACCCACAATTCAGTTTTACAAACTTTGCCTAGAAGTAAGTTTGTGCTAGATTCTACGTTGATATGCGCTTCGCAGCAGGCTGGAGCCCGGTTTTCCTCTCAGAGTGCAGTGAATGTCAGAGGGATGTGAAGAGAGTATTGCCTATTTGAATTCAATGGTCTCCTTCTACGGGATCTATTTCATAGGTTCTCTGTTATCGGTCGTAGAGATTCATCTCTTACCTCCCTTTTCAGATCGACTATATACTCTTATATACCATTACCTCTACTGATTCTCGTTTCAGTACTGGGTTGGCTATCTACTATATGTAGATGAGTGTCCTGGGGTAAGTAAGTTTTATTTTTTGTGACACTCTAAGCTATGGTTGGGCACTTTATATGTAAAGTTCTAAATATATGTGTTTTAACTTATATTTGCCATGATTCAGGATAATCAGTATTCCTTCATTCAGACTGTCAGTTTCATTTTTTGGGATAATGCATATGAAAAAATATTTTTTTTCTTACCTTCAATTTTCAATTGACTTTTTTCCCTGCGGGCTGTTTGGCTTGCGGGGGCAGAAAATGCTTCAATTTATTGCGTCATTCTTGGGGCAAACTTTTTTGGTGCAAAATTTTGTCATTTCCGGCGCCGTAGTTGTCACCGGAAGTTTGTTTGTTGTTACGTCATTTTTGACGCATGTGTGTTCAGATGTTTTTTTGCGCCAAAAAATGTGGGCGTCGTTTTCGGCGTCAGAGGATGTGGCGTCATACTTGGCATAAAACAATATGGGCGTTGTACTTGGCGCCAATAATGTGGGCGTCATACTTAGGCGCCAAAAATGTGGGCATCATACTTGTTCCACTTTTTCTCACATTATTTAAGTCTCACTTTTTTGTTGCTTCTGGTTGCTAGAGGCTTGTTTGTTTTGCATTTTTTCCCATTCCTGAAACTGTCATTTAAGGAATTTGATAATTTTGCTTTATATGTTGTTTTTTTCTATTACATATTGCAAGATTTTCCATAAACTGTTCCTGGATCAGAACATGCTGAGGGATTCCTGTTGACTGAGATAAGTCCTACCAAAGCTAAGTTCATTTATTTTAAATGTTATGAATGTTTATCTTTAGCTATGGTTTGTAATAAGTTATCATGATAAACTTTTACATGCAGAATCCATTAGTATTTATGCTTTATATATTGCTATTCTTTTTACATCTTATGTACAAGATATACTTAGACATTTATAAGAATTTTTTTCTGATTCTATTTTAAAGGCTTTGTCTGACATCCCGCCTTCTAATAAATTTTTAGGTCTTTTCAAACTTCTTTTTTAGTTGATGAAGTTTCAAATGACCAACAACATAATGAATTATCCTTCTCTGATGGTGTTTTTTCTCATTCAGAATTTATTCTTCATCAGATTTTGACACTAGCAAATCTACTTTTTTATTTTTAATAAAGTACATTTGTTCTTGTTCAAGAGGTGTTGATTATTTTGGTTATGAAAGTAATTAGTTCTTTTGATTTTAAAGACTAGCTAACATTTAAATTCTGCTTATTTATCTTCTGTGGTTTCTTCAGAAGTTTTTTTTTCCAGTTCCTGTTACTAGGGAATGGAATAGGCAGTTAGTTTTCAGTTTTGAGGAAAGATTCCCCAAGTTAATGGGGCTATCTCTACTTCTGCTAAATATACTATTATTCTTATAGCAAATAGTATTTATTTTTTTCCTTCAGATGGTCGTATCTTATTTAAGGAAAATAGTTTTCAGGTACTTTTCTTAGACCTGTAATTTATTTGACTGATGTTGCAATTGCTTCATCTTTCTGGTTGGATACTTTAAGATCAAGTATCGGATTATGATTTGTTTAGCATTGTTAAAAGGACAAAATCTACTACTCATTTGAAGTTCAGACTAAGTGCTATTGCTTTGTCTTGTTTTCTTGCATTTGTTGATTGTGCAAGTCCAGTGTGTTGACTGGTCCTTTAACTTAATTAACATGCTAATAATTTAATTTGTGTTGTCATTTTATTAAATATTTTCGCAAATGAGGTTTAATCTATGTCTTTAGCTATTTTAGCTAGACCAACTTTGTGATTTCAATCTTGGAATGCTAATTTGATTTCTAAAATCCATATTTCTTTTTTTCCAAGATAAATCAATTATTTGGTTCATAATTGGATTCAATTCTTTTACTGTTACTATGGGCTTCAAGATTGAGTTCTAAGACTAAAACTTTAAGCTTATATTAGTTTTCTGTTCTTCCCAAGGAATGGAGTCCTGAATTCTTCCCCAAGTAACATGTTTATAATTGGAAGTTTTTTTCTTCATTCAGTTAAGCCTTTTTAAAGTCAGCTCCCCAAATTTGCATGTAGGTGCGGTTCTTTTTCCAGCTTGGCTGGTAAGGGGCAGGTTAAGACTTTTTTGAAATTTGTTTGGTTCTATTCGGTCCAAACTTCTTAGACTTTGGGTACAGAATAGGATTCAGAGTAAAACCATCTGTGAGAAGTCTTTTTTCTCTATCGTATTCCAGCTATTTCAGTAAGACTAACACTTTCCTGAAGTGTGTTTCAGACTTATATGCTTTTGGTACTGGTGAAGCGCGGCTGGTCACCCGTTGGGGCTCAGGCGCTGCTCAGACCTGGAGTCTTCTGGGGTATTTATTCCAGTTCCATTTCTAGGAACTGGGTTTTGGGGTTTTATTCAAGACTATTCATTGTTCCAAAGATAGAAAATCTTTTTGAATTGTCATATAAATGTACCATCTTTTAGAATGGTGTTTATATGGTCTTGTCTGCCTTTTTTGGTCAGTGATGGCATTTTTTTGTTTACATTAGATACAATAGATGCATATCTTCATTTTCTGTTTTCATTCAGATTATTTTTATTTTCGGAGATTCTCTTTTTTTGACAAGCATTACCAATTTGTTGCTTTTCCTTCTGGTCTAGCGACAGCTCTAAGAATCTTTTCAAGGTTCTCAGTATTCCTTATTTGGACGGTATTGTGGTACTGGCTCAGTCTTTTCATTCTGTGGAATCTCATACGATTCACTTTGTTGTTTCTTCGAGACATGGTTAGAGGATCTTTTTATCAAAAGCTCCTTGATTTCTCACACATGGGTCACCTTTTTTAGGTTTCCAGATAAATTGTGTCAATGTTTTTGTCTCTAAACAGACAAGTGACAAGTTTATTGGGTTCCATTTGTCGGAACTTTCAGTCTCTATTATTTCCTTCAAGTTGCTATATATGCATGGAAGTTTTAGGTTTCATGGCTGCAGCATTGGATTCAATTCCCTTTGCTCTTTTAGGAAACCTTTCCAGTTTCTTATGCTGAATAATGGTGCAGGGATTCTAGGATATCACTTTTTATATCTTTGAATCCTAATGTTTAAATATCTTTTGATTCGATGGTTAAGATCACCATCATTTAGTTCTACAGGTCTCTTTGGTTCTTTCAACCTGGACTAGGATCTCTACAGATGCGAGTCTTTTAGGTTGGGAGGCTGTCTGAGGATCTCTGTCAGCACAAGGAGTTTGGAAATCTCAGGACGCGAGATTACCATTTCATATTTTTGGAACTCCGTGCATTCTCAGAGTTCTTCAGTTTGGTTTCTTTTTGAAGAAGAGACGTTTATTGTTTTTTTCAGACAGACAATGTCACAACTGTGGCGTATGTCAATCATCAGGGTGGGACTATCAGTTCTTAGGCTGTGACAGAAGTATCTCGGATATTTGCTTGGGCTAAATTCAGCTCCTATCTAATTTCTGTGTTTTTTTTCCCAGGTATAGACAATTGGGAAGCTTTACATCTGGGAGAATGGTCCTTTTACCCAGATATGTTTTTCAATTTTTCAGATGTGAGAGCTTCCAGAAATAGATCTGTTGCATCTTAACAAGGAACTTCCCAGTGGCCTATTCAGGTCAGGGGATCCTCAGGCGGAAGTAGTGTATGCATTGACACTTCCTTGGAATTTTCAATCTGCCTATATTTTTTCATCTCTGGTTCTTCTTTTAAGAGAGTGATTTTCAAAATCATCAGAGAGCAATCTTTGGTGTGGCTGGTGGCTCTAGCATGGCCACACAGGTTTTTGGTATATGGTTCTTGTTTGGATGTTCAGTTGCCAATCTTGGTTACTTCCATTAAGGCCAGACCTTATATCTTAACATTCGTTTTTTTCATCAGGAATGCAAATTATTAATTTGATGGTATGAAAATTTAACGCTTAGTACTTAGTCATAGAAGTTTCTCGGACTCAGTAATTAATACTATGTTGCAGGCTCGTAAATCTGTGTCTAGTAGGATTTATTATCGAGTTTGGAAGATTTACATCTCATGATGCTCTTCTTATGAATTCTCTTGGCATTCTTTTAGAATTCCTAGGATTTTTTAGTTTCTTTATAAGGTTTTTTGTCTGCAAGTTCCTTGAAAGGACAAATATCTGCTTTTCCTGTGCTGTTTCACAGTAAGAATTGCTAAATCTTTCTGATATTCATTGTTTTGTTCAGGCTTTGGTTCATATCAAGCCTGTCATTAAGCCAATTTCTCCTCTTTGGAGACTTAATTTGATTCTGAAGGCTTTACAGGCTCTTCTGTTTGAGCATATGATTTCTTTGGACATTAATTACTTTCATGGAAAGTATTGTTCTTTTTAGACATCTCTTCAGCTAGAACAGTTTTTGAATTATCTGTTCTTTCTTGTGAATTTCCTTGTTCTGATTTTTCATCAGGATAAGGTGGTTTTTGCTGTCCTCATTTCAATTTTCACCTAAAGTTGTGAATTCTAACAACATTAGTGGAGGAATTATTGTCTTTTCATTGTGTCCTAATCCTAAGAATTCTTTGGTAAGATTCTTACATTCTTTGGATGTGTTAAGAGTTTTGAAATATTATGTTGAAGCTATTCAGATTTCAGACAGACTTCTAGTCTATTTGTTATCTTTTCTGGTTTTAGGAAAGGTCAGAAGGCTTCTGCCATTTCTTTGGCATCTTGGTTAAAGCTTTTGATTCATCATGCTTATTTGGAGTCGGGTTAATCCCCGCCTCAGAGGATTACGGCTCATTCTACTAGGTCGGTTTCTACTTCCTAGGCTTTTAAGAATGAAGCTTTTGTTGATCAGATTTGCAAAGCAACGACTTGGTCTTCTTTGCATACTTTTACTAAATTCTACCATTGTGACGTTTTCTCTTCTTCAGAAGCAGTTTTTGGTAGAATAGTACTTCAGGCGGGCGGAGCCTGGCTGCAGCTAAGATGGCTGCGTAACTCCGGCGCTCTGCTAAGAAGGGCTCTTAAAACAATGACCTGAAGGAGCTAACCTGAGCTACGACAACTAATTTTACATCCTAAAGCAGGCTAAACATTAAAGGCATCTACCGATTGCTGCATATCACCTCTCACTGGTGTATAAGAGACCGCAGGACACTTTGCAGCATGTGGGACGCCACGCTACTTTTCAGGCTACTACACGCTGCTTGAGACATATCGGACTACCACCAGCTTATTAAGACATAACGGCAATATCCTTGATCTCATCTCACCACACTAACCACCTCTACCTGATCCCTGAGGACAGGTCACCGCAATCGCCGTGGAAGTGAGACCGAAAACCACCGATACAAGCAGGGCTCTGTGAATGGCGGTGGCCATCTTGGTAACACCGCTCCGATAACTCAGGTAACCCTGACACACTCCACAAGTACACAGTGCCTTATCCTAATACTCAATCACCTTAAAATAGCCTGCGGACTACCATACACTTCCCATAAACCAAAAAGAGGGACAAAATAAGGCACCTCAATACCCGCCATAATAACTGCGGCCTAATTTGCTTAAGTGGAAAGGACAAGATCGTCATTACAAAGAAGGGCCTTTCACACACACAGTTACAGGGACTGCTAGACAATATACCACCTATAACCCACATAAGACCTATAACAGCTGCCTGTTAACTTTCAACTTTTATTGAGGATAAGCGTCCCCCTGCTCCCACGCCATCTATCACATGGGAGAGAGAGAGGGGAGATCAAAATATAAACTTTAATACAGTCTAAGAATTACCACTAACTTCTCCAAGAACTTCTTTATGCAGTATATACGGAACCTGTCTGTGTTGAGAAGAATTTAGAAGCATTCATAACTAAAACTGCTTATAGATTGCTGTGTCCCTTAGCAGTCTGACTGCACTTTACCTAACTAACACGTAAAAACAACAGACAACTAGAAGCAGGGTGATTGCAGACAGTGCACATTAGATATCCTGAAAGGTGCTGCAAATAGTCTACGTAAAACCTCATTCACATTCTTCACTATCTTCTATATCAAAGCTGGATAACCTCTGCTCCTTGTGAAAAATTATTGCCTCCTATAACTAATCTTATAATGATGGCGGCTAGAAGACATACCAAACCTGAAAAAGCCCTGAAGCATGCATCAACAAAATCTCATACTGTATCATCCTTTTTTGCTACAGAACACTCCCTGTCTCCCAATCTCTCTCAAAACAAACATACTTCTACACCAAACATAGAAGAACCTACAACGGAGCTCTCAGCCTCACCTAAACTACCTGACAATATTCCTACATCACTCCTATCTCAATTCGCAACGAAACAAGAGATTTCTTCGATTTTCCGGACATGTTTGCGCGAAGAACTACTAGAATTGAAACAGGACCTGCACAATTTAGGTTCTAGAGTTGACATGCTGGAAGCGGAGACTGAAGAGGTGAGAGAAGATATCCACAGAATTGAGGATAGAACTACAACACATCAGGAAACAATCACCACATTAATGGATAAGATTGACGACCTTGAAAATAGGAGTAGGAGGAAAAACCTGAGGCTACGAGGCATTCCAGAGTCTATCTTACCGAAGGACTTTCATGAATATTTACAATCGTTATTTACCTCCATCAAAGACTCCGCTTACCCAAACGACATACTATGGGTAAGAGCTCACAGGGCATTAAGGCCTAAACCTCCTGATAGCGCCCCTCCCAGGGACATCATTATCAGATTTAAAAATTTCCTTGAAAAAGAGATGCTGCTTAACCAAGCCCGTAGACATCAGCCTGTCAAGTTTAGAGGAAACGTGGTACAGTTTTATCAGGACCTTTCTGCCAGAACCCTGCAGATAAGGAAAGAATTTTCCCCGCTCACATCCTTACTCAGGAATAAGAAAATTCCCTACAGGTGGGGTTTCCCTGTTCATCTTATGGTGATCCATAATGACAAACGTTACACCTGCCATACACCTGAAGACACTTCAGCCTTCTGCAGGGATCTAGGCATAGAACAACCTACTATGGACCCCTCCGATCTACCCACTACTCAAACATCATACAAAAGACCACAATCCAACCTACCACGATGGCAAACCAAAGGGACACGCAAGGCACCCGAAGCAAAACAAGGCAAGGTCCGCAAGACCACACCACCCCAGAAACCTTCTCCACACCCTGATTCGGATGAAGATTGAGTTTAAACCCTACACTGAGAATGGTTACCCAAATTCTGCTTGTTTTTCTTTTTCTCTTTTGAGGGTTTTATTTATTGTTTCCTCCCCTCTATTGGATCTTTATGGACATTCCCACTGACTGGGTGGAACTGGGAAGGTGAGAGAGACATGGTCAGGTAATATTAAAGACATTTGGAATACTAATATAGTCTCTTTTCCCTCCCCTCCGCCCTCCCTCAATGTACTTGCAATCCCCTTTCTCCTTCTCTTTCCCTCTTTCTTTTGTCGAGATCGCTTATAGTATTGTGTTACCTCAGGTCACTCTTATACAGCTAGTCATCACTTCCCAGTTTTCGTTCCATGACAGACCCACTAACTCAAATGTGGTGACTTGCTGGAATAGTGTCAACATAATAAATAAGAGACCCATTCTTTCATATAGTACCCCCACAAAGGACTGGAACTCTAATTTATGTCTATTACTAGACTTAGAGTCATGTTTGTATTGTTTGTATTGTTGTTTTTGTTACTGGTTTTTTTGTCAAAGTTTTCAGAATATGCTCTTACTGTGTATCATGTTATTTTCTCCAGAAGATGTGTAGGCTATGATAAGGTTTGTTCCCTTGGCGCAGAAACAACCCACCAACACTCCCAACACAGCTCCTATATAATATATAATACATTCACTCTCTCACACTTCTTTAAACACTAGACACATGGCTCATAGAAAAAATAAGGAACCATACCCTCTAATAATTTTATCACAAAATGAAAAAGGGTTAAACTCCCCAAGCAAACGCTTCAAAGCACTTGCTGATTTAGCGAGGAGAGGGGCAGATATTATCTATCTACAGGAGACGCATTTTAAAAAACAAAACTATCCAAAATATCTAGGCCGCACATACACCCAACATTACCATAACACAGGCCCCACTAAAAAATGCGGAGTAAGCATTTTACTTAAGAAAACATTGCCCTTCACACTACTAAAGAAAATATCTGACAAGGAAGGCAGACTCCTGGGCTTGGTAGGTCTTCTATATGGTCAACCCATAACCCTAGTAAATATATACGCACCAAATTCCACTCCTAAACCATTCTTTGTCAACTTATTTTCCAAACTACTCGATTCCTCCAAAGGCCCAATCTACCTGGGTGGAGATTTCAACTTCCCAATTCAACCACAACTAGACTGTACTAATCCCCTTACTAGAGGAAATACCAAATTCCTAACATATTTCTGGAAGAACCTTAAAGTACACAACTTACATGATACATGGAGATACATACATCCAGAAACCAGGGATTACACATTTTATTCATACCCAAATAAATCATATAGTCGGATCGATTATATTTTCACTAACCAACTCGGCCTTTCCCAAATCACCAAATGCTCAATCACACCCACCCCATGGTCAGATCACAGTGCAGTTCAATTACATGTTAACTGGCCGGAACGCAGCACACATTATCACCACTGGACACTTGACGACACCCTACTGGGTGACACAGATAATGTCATGAAATTGAGCAAAACTCTGGAGGAATACTTTCTTCTTAATGTCCCTTCAACACCAAACCAATTTTCGGTTTGGGAGGCACACAAATGCTTCCTTTAGAGGCGAACTTATCAAGCTCAAATCTAAGATCAATAAGGTGAAACAACAAAAATACAAAGCCCTTACCACTAAACTCGCACATATCACCTTACAACACAAGCTCTCTCCAACAGATCCCTCTATCTTAGACGAAATAACATCTACACGAAAGGCACTAGACGATTATCTACAGATAGAATACCATACTCTTAAACAGAAGACAAACAGCCTATTTCATTTTGAGGGGAATAGAGCAGGTAAATACTTAGCGAGATCACTCCGAAAAAGAAAACTCAAATCATACATTACTGAAATACACACACCAAATAAACCCCCTCAAAAAACTACCCCAGATATCCTAGAGGCCTTTCACACCTATTACTCAACTCTCTATAACATCCAACCTGAGTCGCCAGCAGACCAGCTTTCTGAAGCCACCCACAATTTTCTTCAAGAATGCCAACTCCCATCCATAAACGACACACAATTAAAAGATATCACCTCATATATTACCCCGCAAGAAATCATATACGCAATCCAGGAATTAAAAACAGGGAAAAGTCCAGGCCCCGATGGGCTCTCAGCTAAATACTACCAGACATTTAGAGACATTTTAGTACCCCATCTAACGAACTTATTTAAATCTATAATAGACGGAGCACAATTTCCCCCTCCCATGCTAGAGGCACATGTGGTGGTACTGCCCAGACCTGGCAAACCACCCACAACACCCTCCAACTTCAGACCCATATCATTGTTAAATTTAGACATCAAGCTATATGCGAAAATTTTGGCCACCCGACTGAACAGAGTCATCCCAGATCTCATCCACACTAATCAAGTGGGCTTTACCCCACGCAGAGAAGCCCGTGATAACACCATGAAAATAATAAATATTATAGAACATGCTAATACCCACCATATCCCATCTATAGTCCTCTCACTTGATGCCGAAAAGGCGTTTGATCGTCTTAGCTGGCCTTTTCTTACTCAGACCCTGAAAAAATTTGGCTTCAATAATCAATTTATCCATATGATTTTTGCACTATATAATAACCCCAAGGCAAAAATAAAGCTGAACGACTCGTTATCCAACCCTTTTCACATTAACAATGGCACCAGACAGGGGTGTCCACTCTCCCCAACTTTATTTATTTTGGCAATGGAGACGCTAGCAACCCAAATCAGGACAATACCTCAGATTTCCGGAATTACCATAGGACAAAAAGAATATAAGGTCTCCCTATACGCAGACGATATCATACTTACTCTCACGAATCTCTCTACTTCTATTCCCTCCATAATGCATCTTTTTCAGAGATATGGAATGCTATCCAATTTCCGCATTAATAACACTAAATCAGAATACATTAACTTAAACTCTCCCCCTGAAGACCTAAATATATTACTAGTGCATAATTTTAAACACCAACCAAAGGCCTTAAAATACTTAGGGATCCTCATTACACCATTCCTGCAGGAGATAATTCCTTTAAACTTTAACCCTCTTAGAAACCACATCCAAACTACTCTATCCTCCTGGTCCAATAAACCAATCTCTTGGTTAGGACGGGTGAATGCCATTAAAATGGTTATACTTCCTAAAATCCTGTACATTTTACAGGCAATACCCAACCCCATTCCCGACTCTACTATCCACTCCTTACAGAAAATTATCAATTCATACATCTGGGGCCACAAGCGCCCTAGGATTGCCACGCAAACCTTATACCGCTCTAAATCAGAGGGGGGATTGGGAGTTCCCAATATACTTTTGTATCGTTATGCTACACTCATGACCAGAATAGTAGATTGGTGTAAACATGCCCGACATAAAGAGTGGGTGGGCTTGGAACATGCATCTACAGGAGAGATTCAATTGGGGGGCAGGTGCTGGCTCCCAACAAAACGGGATAAAGATACATTAGACCCTCCCATTTTAGTGAAGGAAACGCTGAATATATGGGGAAAATCTTAAAAAAATATAAATCCATTTCTACACCTTGCTCCCCTTTAACTCCCACCATAGGCAACCCCATATTCCCGTCTCAGCTTCCTATTCACTTCACCGACACTCCTAACCTAACTCAAATGATCCCACACTATTCCCTTATACGGGATAGCAAGTTAAAACCTAGAGAGGAAGTGTCTGAAATACTGGGACTATCCCTTAGGGATTGGCTCTCGTACCATCAACTTGTTCATTATTTCACAACACACATAGAGAAACGTAATTTGTCCAGACCATTAACACCATTTGAATCCTTATGCTACCTGCCCCTCCCGGACACGGGTATCCTTTCCATATCTTATAAATTATTGGTTGCAGACAGATCAACTCACCCCCCATCCTACACGATAAGCTGGGAGAAAGAGCTTAATGAACAACAAACACCCAAAACATGGAAAATAATATATACACACATGAGCTCCTCCGCCTCATCCATGAACATAGCGGAAATGAACACAAAACTTCTCTGCAGATGGCACTATACCCCCGACAGATTGGGAAGGTTATTTCCACACACTAACTCCAATTGCTGGAGAGGTTGCACACAACGGGGCACATTCACTCACCTATGGTGGACCTGCCCGATTGCACAAGCATATTGGATGGACATTAGTAGGGAAATACAAATAGTGATAGGGACCTCTCTTCCATTCACACCTTGGACCTTCCTGTTTAACTATCTCCCACAGATAACATGTATACTAAGACTGAAACTAGCCACAATAATGATCAATACAGCCAAACGATATATTCCATATTATTGGAAACAGTCCACCTTACCATCTGTAAAATTCTGGCAAGAGAGGGTGTCCACGGCATTAGCATTGGAACAATACCATTATATAAAACTACGCAAATTAGAAGATTTTCTTTCCATCCGCCTTATATGGGAGGAGTATCTTCCCCCCCCAAAAAAAAAAAAAAAACCCCAGCACTACTCGCACTTATTGACAGGTCTCGCACATACACAACCCACGGCAGAGCCCCCCGAGAATCTACGCTAAATAGAACTCAAACCCATCAAATTACACATTACCTTTTGTCTGATCCAATACATAGACCTTCTTACACTGTTCTTCATAGTTTCATAAATAATAGTTATAATTATAATGATAGCTATATTCTGAATTTGTCTGTTCTTTTTGTTTGTATTATTGAATGTTTTATTGGAGAGATGTCAAGTCGCATTACAGAGGAAAAGGACTGCGCCTAATAAAGAACTTTTTTTTCACCTCTATTACAGAGGAACCTCTGTTACATGTAAACAGCTACATGAGAAACCAGTATATAATTATATCTTTGTATTGAACTGAACACATTTTATTATTGTATGCTGCATCTTGACAAAATAAAGTTTCTTTTCAAAATTAAAAAAAAAAAAAAAAAAAAAGAATAGTACTTCAGGCAGCTGTTCAGTGTGATTCTTCTGCTTATAATTTCAGTTTTTTTCATTATAAAAATTGAAACCTTTGATTTGGGTTGTGGATTAATTTTCAGCGGAATTGGCTGTCTTTATTTTATCCCTCCCTCTCTAGTGACTCTTGCGTGGAAGTTCCACATCTTGGGTATCTGCTATCCCATACGTCACTAGCTCATGGACTCTTGCTAATTACATGAAAGAAAACATAATTTATGTAAGAACTTATCTGATAAATTCGTTTATTTCATATTAGCAAGAGTCCATGAGGCCCACCCTTTTTGTGATGGTTATGATTTTTTTGTATAAAGCACAATTATTCCAATTCCTTATTTTTTATGCTTTCGCTCCTTTCTTATCACCCCACTTTTTGCTATTCGTTAAACTGAATTGTGGGTGTGTTGAGGGGTGTATTTATAGGCATTTTAAGGTTTGGGAAACTTTGCCCCTCCTGGTAGGAATGTATATCCCATACGTCACTAGCTCATGGACTCTTGCTAATATGAAAGAAATGAATTTATCAGGTAAGTTCTTACATAAATTATGTTTTTTTATTCTGGAAAGCGTAGGGGTCAGAAAGCTACGGCTACCTCTTTCTTTTTGGCTGAAGAGTATCATCCGTCTGGCGTATGAGACTGTTGGACAGCAGCCTCCTGAAAGAATTACGGCTCATTCTACTAGGGCTGTGGCTTCCTCATGGGCATTTAAAAACGATGCTTCTGTGGAACAGATTTGCAAGGCTGCGACTTGATCGTCTCTTCATACTTTTTACAAATTTTACAAATTTAATACTTTTGCTTCGTCTGAGGCTGTTTTTGGGAGAAAGGTTCTTCAAGCAGTGGTGCCTTCCATTTAGGTTCCTGTGTTGTCCCTCCCTTTCATCCATGCCCTATAGCTTTGGTATTGGTATCCCATAAGTAAGGATGAAATCCGTGGACTCGTCATATCTTTGTAAAAGAAAAGTAAATTTATGCTTACCTGATAAATTAATTTCTTTTACGATATGACGAGTCATGGCCCACCCTGTTATTTTAAGACAGATTTAGGTTATATTTATTTTTTGTAAACTTCAGTCACCTCTGCACCTTTAGCTTTTCCTTTCTCTTCCTAACTTCGGTCGAATGACTGGGGGTGGAGAGGAGGGAGGAGCTATATAAACAGCTCTGCTGTGGTGCTCTTTGCCACTTCCTGTTAGCAGGAGGATAAAATCCCACAAGTAAGGATGAAATCTGTGGACTCGTCATATCGTAAAAGAAATTAGTTTATCAGGTAAGCATAAATTTATTTTTTATATATATTTTTTTCTTGAAAATATTCAATAAAAAAAACTATCATTATAAAATATGTTCTAGTGTCAAGTTTCATTTTCCACAAACATTTCTAAATCCAAAAAGGATACATTTTCTTTACTGTATTAGTATGTACATTTTAATCCTTTATCATTCTTATTCATGGTCCCAAAGAGTTTCTCCAAATTGTCTTCTGTACCTTTCCATATTATAAGTATATCATCAATGTATCTTTTAAAGAGCATGAGATCCACTCCAAAGCTTGCCTGTAGAAGAAAACATTGTTCACAATCACCCATGAACAGATTGATATAGCTTGGTGCGAATCTCGTGCCCAAAGCTGTCCCCTCAATTTGTAAGTAATTACCATTAAAGGGACACTGTACCCAAATTTTTTCTTTTGTAATTCAGATTGAGCATGACATTTTAAGCAACTTTCTAATTTACTCCTTTTATCAAATTTTCTTCATTCTCTTGGTATCTTTATTTGAAATGCAAAAATGTAAGTTTAGATGCCGGATCATTTTTGGTGAACAATCTGGGTTGTCCTTGCTGATTGGTGGATAAATTCATTCACCAATAAAAAAGTGCTGTCCAGAGTACTAAACCCAAATCAAGCTTAGATGCCTTCTTTTTCAAATAAAGATAGCAAGAGAACGAAGAAAAAATGATAATAGGAGTAAATTAGAAAGTTGCTTAAAATTGCATGTTCTTGACATGCCCTGAGAGTTCCGGGGGAGGAGTCCAGGTGTGAGGACACACGATGCACCTGTGCTGATCTATCCACCCTACAAGCTCTTGGCGAGTTACTCCCGCCTAAACCACTAACCCTGGGCGGCTTGTCTAGCGCGAAACACACCGCTACTGGAACTCTGCTAGTGCCAAGACATTGCACTATAGCTGCACGCTGCAGCAAATGGAAGCTCCTTTTCCTGGCATTAAATATCTCTTCTAAAGTAACTAATCAGCGAGACAAACAAACATTTGAAAGGATCAAAAGTCCCTATGTACGTTGAAACTTATTACAACAAGCTGCCTCATTACCTGCTTGTTCTTACTGCCGCCGAGAGACACTTTTCTTTCATGTAATTAGCAAGAGTCCATGAGCTAGTGACGTATGGGATATACATTCCTACCAGGAGGGGCAAAGTTTCCCAAACCTTAAAATGCCTATAAATACACCCCTCACCACACTCACAATTCAGTTTTTACAAACTTTGCCTCCGATGGAGGTGGTGAAGTAAGTTTGTGCTAGATTCTACGTTGATATGCGCTCCGCAGCAAGTTGGAGCCCGGTTTTCCTCTCAGCGTGCAGTGAATGTCAGAGGGATGTGAGGAGAGTATTGCCTATTTGAATGCAGTGATCTCCTTCTACGGGGTCTATTTCATAGGTTCTCTGTTATCGGTCGTAGAGATTCATCTCTTACCTCCCTTTTCAGATCGACGATATACTCTTATATATACCATTACCTCTGCTGATTCTCGTTTCAGTACTGGTTTGGCTTTCTACAAACATGTAGATGAGTGTCCTGGGGTAAGTAAATCTTATTTTCTGTGACACTCTAAGCTATGGTTGGGCACTTTGTTTATAAAGTTCTAAATATAGGTATTCAAACATTTATTTGCCTTGACTCAGAATGTTCAACATTCCTTATTTTTCAGACAGTCAGTTTCATATTTGGGATTAATGCATTTGTTTCAATCATTTTTTCTTACCTTAAAAAATTTGACTTTTTCCCTGTGGGCTGTTAGGCTCACGGGGGCAGAAAATGCTTCATTTTATTGCGTCATTCTTGGCGCGGACTTTTTTGGCGCAAAATTTTTTTTCTGTTTCCGGCGTCATACGTGTCGCCGGAAGTTGCGTAATTTTTTGACTTTTTTTTGCGTCAAAAATGTCGGCGTTCCGGATGTGGCGTAATTTTTGGCGCCAAAAGCATTTAGGCGCCAAATAATGTGGGCGTCTTTTTTGGCGCTTAAAAATATGGGCGTCATTTTTGTCTCCACATTAATTAAGTCTCATTATTTATTGCTTCTGGTTGCTAGAAGCTTGTTCACTGGCATTTTTTTCCCATTCCTGAAACTGTCATTTAAGGAATTTGATCAATTTTGCTTTATATGTTGTTTTTTTCTTTTACATATTGCAAGATGTTCCACGTTGCAACTGAGTCAGAAGATACTTCAGGAAAAACACTGCACAGTGCTGGAGCTACCAAGCTAAGTGTATCTGCTATAAACTTTTGGTATCTGTTTCTCCAGCTGTTGTTTGTATTGCATGTCATGTCAAACTTATTAATGCAGATAAAATTTCCTTTAGTACTGTTACATTACCTGTTGCTGTTCCGTCAACATCTAATTTTCAGAGTGTTCCTGATAACATAAGAGATTTTATTTTTTTAAATCCATTAAGAAGGCTATGTCTGTTATTTCTCCTTCTAGTATACATAAAAGTCTTTTAAAACTTCTCTTTTTTCAGATGAATTTTTAAATGAACATCATCATTCTGATACTGATAATGGTTCTTCTGGTTCAGAGGTTTCTGTCTCAGAGGTTGATGCTGATAAATCTTTGTATTTGTTAAAGATGGAATTTATTCGTTCTTTACTTAAAGAAGTGTTATTTGCATTAGAAATAGAGGATTCTGGTCCTCTTGATACTAAATGTAAACGTTTAAATAAGGTTTTTAAATCTCCTGTAGTTATTCCAGAAGTGTTTTATCTCCCTGATGCTATTTCTGAAGTAATTTCCAGGGAATGGAATAATTTGGGTAATTTATTTACTCCTTCTAGACGTTTAAGCAAATTATATCCTGTGCCATCTGACAGATTAGAGTTTTTTGGGACAAAAATCCCTAAGGTTATGGGGCTGTCTCTACTCCTGCTAATGTACTACTATTCCTACGGCAGATAGTACTTCATTTAAGGATCCTTTAGATAGGAAAATTGAATCCTTTCTAAGAAAAGCTTACTTATGTTCAGGTAATCTTCTTAGACCTGCTATATTTTTAGCGGATGTTGCTGCAGCTTCAACTTTTTGGTTAGAAGCTTTAGCGCAACAAGTAACAGTTCATAATTTTATAGCATTATTATTATTCTATAACATGCTAATAATTTTATTGGTGATACCATCTTTTGATATCATTAGAGTTGATGTCAGGTATATGTCTCTAGCTATTTTAGCTAGAAAAGCTTTATGGATTAAACTTGGAATGCTGATATGTCTTCTAAGTCAACTTTGCTTTCCCTTTCTTTCCAGGGTAAATAATCATTTTCGTTCCTTTCCTCACAACAAGGAACAAAAGCCTGATCCTTCATCCTCAGGAGCGGTATCAGTTTGGAAACTATTTCCAGTTGGGAATATATCCAAGCCTTATAGAAACCTATAGCCAGCTCCTAAGTACCTATGAAGGTGCGGCCCTTATTCCAGCTCAGCTGGTATGGGGCAGATTACTTTTTCTTCAAAGAAATTTGGATCAATTCCGTTCTTAATCTCTGGTTTCAGAAACATTGTTTCAGAAAGGTACAGAATTGGCTTCAAGTTAAGGCCTCCTGCTAAGAGATTTTTTTCTTTCCCGTGTCCCAGTTAACACAGCAAAGGCTCAGCATTTCTGAAATGTGTTTCAGATCTAGAGTTGGCTGGAGTATTTATGCCAGTTCCAGTTCTGGAACAGGGGCTGGGGTTTTATTTTATCTCTTCATTGTACCAAAGAAGGTCAATTCCTTCAGACCAGTTCCGGATCTATCATTATTGAATCGTTATGTTAGGATACCAACATTCAAGATGGTTACTGTAGGACTATCCTGCCTTTTGTTTAGCAAGGGCATTATATGTCTACAATAGATTTACAGGATGTGTATCTGCATATTCCGATTCATCCAGATCACTTTTAGTGTCTGAGATTCTCTTTTTAGACAAGCATTACCAGTTTTGTGGCTCTACCGTTTGGCCTAGCCTCAGTTCCAAGAATTTTTTTCAAAGGTTCTCGGTGCCCTTCTTTCTGTAATCAGAGAACAGGGTTTTGGTATTTCCTTATTTGGACGATATCTTGGTACTTGCTCAGTCTTCTCATTTTCGAAGAATCTCATACGAATCGACTTGTGTTGTTTCTTCAAGTTCATGGTTGGAGGATCAATTTACCAATCAGTTCATTGATTCCTCAGACAAGGGTAACCTTTTTAGGTTTCTAGATAGATTCAGTGTCTATGACTCTGTCCTTGTCAGACAAGAGAAGTTTAACATTGATATCAGCTTGTCAAAACCTTCAGTCACAATCATTCCCTTTGGTAGCCTTATGCATGGAAATGTTGGGTCTTAGGACTGCCGCATCAGATGCGATCTCCTTTGCTCGTTTTCACATGCGGCCTCTTCAGCTCTGTATGCTGAACCAATGGTGCAGGGATTACTCAAAGATATCTCAATTAATATCTTTAAACCGATTTTACGACACTCTCTGACATGGTGGACAGATCACCATCGTTTAGTTCAGGGGGCTTCTTTGTTCTTCCGACCTGGACTATAATCTCAACAGATGCAAGTCTTACAGGTTGGGGAGCTGTGTGGGGGTATCTGACGGCACAAGGGGTTTGGGAATCTCAGGAGGTGAGATTTCCGATCAATATTTTGGAACTCCGTGCAATTTTCAGAGCTCTTCAGTCTTGGCCTCTTCTGAAGAGAGAGTTGTTCATTTGTTTTCAGATAGACAATGTCACAACTGTGGCATACATCAATCATCAAGGAGGGACTCACAGTCCTCTGGCTATGAAAGAAGTATCTCGAATTTTGGTTTGGGCGGAATCCAGCTCCTGTCTAATCTCTGCGGTTCATATCCCAGGTATGGACAATTGGAAAGCGGATTATCTCAGTCGCCAAACGTTGCATCCGGGCGAATGGTCTCTTCACCCAGAGGTATTTCTTCAGATTGTTCAAATGTGGGAACTTCCAGAAATAGATCTGATGGCTTCTCATCTAAACAAGAAACTTCCCAGGTATCTGTCCAGATCCCGGGATCCTCAGGCGGAGGCAGTGGATGCATTATCACTTCCTTGGAAGTATCATCCTGCCTATATCTTTCCGCCTCTAGTTCTTCTTCCAAGAGTAATCTCCAAGATTCTGAAGGAATGCTAGTTTGTTCTGCTGGTAGCTCCGGCATGGCCTCACAGGTTTTGGTATGCGGATCTTGTCCGGATGGCCTCTTGCCAACCGTGGACTCTTCCGTTAAGACCAGACCTTCTGTCTCAAGGTCCTTTTTTCCATCAGGATCTGAAATCCTTAAATTTAAAGGTATGGAGATTGAACGCTTGATTCTTGGTCAAAGAGGTTTCTCTGACTCTGTGATTAATACTATGTTACAGGCTCGTAAATCTGTATCCAGAGAGATATATTATAGAGTCTGGAAGACTTATATTTCTTGGTGTCTTTCTCATCATTTTTCTTGGCATTCTTTTAGAATACCGAGAATATTACAGTTTCTTCAGGATGGTTTAGATAAGGGTTTGTCCGCAAGTTCCTTGAAAGGTCAAATCTCTGCTCTTTCTGTTCTTTTTCACAGAAAGATTGCTATTCTTCCTGATATTCATTGTTTTGTACAAGCTTTGGTTCGTATAAAGCCTGTCATTAAGTCAGTTTCTCCTCCTTGGAGTTTGAATTTGGTTCTGGGGGCTCTTCAAGCTCCTCCATTTGAACCTATGCATTCATTGGATATTAAATTACTTTCTTGGAAAGTTTTGTTCCTTTTGGCCATCTCTTCTGCCAGAAGAGTTTCTGAATTATCTGCTCTTTCTTGTGAGTCTCCTTTTCTGATTTTTCATCAGGATAAGGCGGTGTTGCGAACTTCTTTTGAATTTTTACCTAAGTTGTGAATTCCAACAACATTAGTAGAGACATTGTGGTTCCTTCATTATGTCCTAATCCTAAGAATTCTAAGGAGAAATCGTTGCATTCTTTGGATGTTTTTAGAGCTTTGAAATATTATGTTGAAGCTACTAAGTCTTTCCGAAAGACTTCTAGTTTATTTGTTATCTTTTCCGGTTTTAGAAAGGCCAGAAAACTTCTGCCATTTCTTTGGCATCTTGGTTGAAATCTTTAATTCATCTTGCCTATGTTGAGTCGGGTAAAACTCCGCCTCATAGGATTACAGCTCATTCTACTAGGTCAGTTTCTACTTCCTGGGTGTTTAGGAATGAAGCTTCGGTTGATCAGATTTGCAAAGCGGCAACTTGGTCCTCTTTGCATACTTTTACCAAATTCTACCATTTTGATGTATTTTCTTCTTCTGAAGCAGTTTTTGGTAGAAAAGTACTTCAGGCAGTGGTTTCAGTTTGAATCTTCTGCTTATGTTTTTCATTAAACTTTATTTTGGGTGTGGATTATTTTCAGCAGGAATTGGCTGTCTTTATTTTATCCCTCCCTCTCTAGTGACTCTTGTGTGGAAAGATCCACATCTTGGGTAGTCATTATCCCATACGTCACTAGCTCATGGACTCTTGCTAATTACATGAAAGAAAACATAATTTATGTAAGAACTTACCTGATAAATTAATTTCTTTCATATTAGCAAGAGTCCATGAGGCCCGCCCTTTTTTGTGGTGGTTATGATTTTTTTGTATAAAGCACAATTATTCCAATTCCTTATTTTATATGCTTTCGCACTTTTTTCTTATCACCCCACTTCTTGGCTATTCGTTAAACTGAATTGTGGGTGTGGTGAGGGGTGTATTTATAGGCATTTTAAGGTTTGGGAAACTTTGCCCCTCCTGGTAGGAATGCATATCCCATACGTCACTAGCTCATGGACTCTTGCTAATATGAAAGAAATGAATTTATCAGGTAAGTTCTTACATAAATTATGTTTTTTCCTGATTATCAGGCTCTGCCCTCTTGCAATAGATTGAGCCGTTCCCTGGGAATTTTCTTCGGCGGATGCAAGTGACCTGGATTGAGGCAGGCGGGGGCTCCTGAAACACTGCGGGACCGGGCGCTCTTACCTGATAGCCTCTGTGACACGATCCTGACGTTTCCCGGTTTCTCCTTCTTCATTGCCCACAGGCGAAGCCCGGGCTGTGTGTTCCTTGAAGGGCTTTGTTCCCACCTTGGCTCCGGTAGCCTGCTCCTCTGAAAGGGGGAGAGCCTATCGATCCCTAGTGCCTGACAGGCTGTACTTGCTGTCCTTCTTGGTGACCCCTCCCACCGATGCTGCGAGAGGGGTAAGGACTGTTGCTGCCTGCTTGGGCCCTGCTTTGCCTGATCGACGCTCCCCACAACACATACCACAGAGAGCCTCAGATACAACATCAAGGAGGTCATTATTGGTGTCTCACAGCTTGAGGGACGTTCCCCCCTCCACCGGTGCTGCGCAGGAGGGACAGCTTACAAGGAAGATCCTGACCTCATTATCAATTATCTACAGCTCAGAGTTGGAACTGGTAAAGTAGATAACTAACCTGCTGCTATTTTTCTTATTTTTTGCCAAAATTCTATGGACTTTTTTTGAATGGACAAATATCTGATGTGCACAATACCTTCATATAAAAATGGACATTTTTTCTCTGTATTTTCTTTCTCTCCTATACTTCTTATAGTAGTACAAGTTTAAAAGTATTCTTTAAAGTAATTCTAAGTCTGGTAAATACAGAAGGAATGTATAAAATCTAAAAGAAACAATCATATACCTATAATTATTTATCACATATTTTTATATATCTTGCTGTATCCCCTGAGTACAAACTCATGTCTTAAATCACATACGGCTAGATTTAGAGTTTTGTCGGTAACGACCCGCGTAGCTAACGCCGGCTTTTTTCTGGCCGCACCTTTAAAATAACTCTGGTATTGAGAGTCCATATAATGTCAGCGTTAGGCTCCAAAAAATGAGCGTAGAGCATTTTTAACGCCACTCCAACTCTCGATACCAGAGTTGCTTACGGACACGGCCAGCCTCAAAAACGTGCTCGTGCACGATTCCCCCATAGAAAACAATGGGGCTGTTTGAGCTGAAAAAAAACCTAACACCTGCAAAGAAGCCGCGTTCAGCTCCTAACGCAGCCCCATTGTTTGCTATGGGGAAACAATTCCTACGTCTGCACCTAACACTCTAACATGTACCCCGAGTCTAAACACCCCTAACCTTACACTTATTAACCCCTATTCTGCCGCCCCCACTATCGCTGACACCTGCATATTTTTTTTTAACCCCTAATCTGCCGCTCCGTAAACCGCCGCTACTTACATTATCCTTATGTACCCCTAATCTGCTGCCCCTAACACCGCCGACCCCTATATTATATTTATTAACCCCTAATCTGCCCCCCACAACGTCGCCTCCACCTAACTACACTTATTAACCCCTAATCTGCCGAGCGGACCGCACCGCTACTATAATAAAGTTATTAACCCCTAATCCGCCTCACTAACCCTATAATAAATAGTATTAACCCCAATCTGCCCTCCCTAACATCGCCGACACCTAACTTCAATTATTAACCCCTAATCTGCCAACCGGAGCTCACCGCTATTCTAATAAATGGATTAACCCCTAAAGCTAAGTCTAACCCTAACACTAACACCCCCCTAAATTAAATATAATTTTAATCTAACAAAATTAATTAACTCTTATTAAATAAATTATTCCTATTTAAAGCTAAATACTTACCTGTAAAATAAATCCTAATATAGCTACAATATAAATTATAATTACATTGTAGCTATTTTAGGATTAATATTTATTTTACAGGCAACTTTGTAATTATTTTAACCATGTACAATAGCTATTAAATAGTTAAGAACTATTTAATAGTTACCTAGTTAAAATAATTACAAAATTACCTGTAAAATAAATCCTAACCTAAGTTACAATTAAACCTAACACTGTACTATCATTAAATTAATTAAATACAATACCTACAAATAACTACAATGAAATAAACTAACTAAAGTACAAAAAATAAAAAAGAACTAAGTTACAAAAAATAAAAAAATATTTACAAACATAAGAAAAATATTACAACAATTTTAAACTAATTACACCTACGTTAAGCCCCCTAATAAAATAACAAAGCCCCCCAAAATAAAAAAATGCCCTACCCTATTCTAAATTACTAAAGTTCAAAGCTCTTTTACCTTACCAGCCCTGAACAGGGCCCTTTGCGGGGTTTGCCCCAAGAAGTTCAGCTCTTTTGCCTGTAAAAAAAAAAATACAATACCCCCCCCCAACATTACAATCCACCACCCACATACCCCTAATCTAACCCAAACCCCCCTTAAATAAACCTAACACTAAGCCCCTGAAGATCTTCCTACCTTATCTTCACCATACCAGGTTCACCCGATCGGTCCAGAAGAGCTCCTCCGATGTCCTGATCCAAGCCCAAGCGGGGGGCTGAAGAGGTCCATGATCCGGCTGAAGTCTTCATCCAAGCGGGAGCTGAAGAGGTCCATGATCCGGATGAAGTCTTCTATCAACGGCATCTTCTTTCTTCGGGAGCCATCATCTTCCATCCGACGCGGAACATCCTCTTCTCCCGACGCCTACTAGCCGAATGAAGGTTCCTTTAAGGGACGTCATCCAAGATGGCGTCCCTCGAATTCCGATTGGCTGATAGGATTCTATCAGCCAATCGGAATTAAGGTAGGAAAATTCTGATTGGCTGATGGAATCAGCCAATCAGAATCAAGTTCAATCCGATTGGCTGATCCGATCAGCCAATCAGATTGAGCTTGCATTCTATTCGCTGTTCCGATCAGCCAATAGAATGCAAGCTCAATCTGATTGGCTGATCGGATCAGCCAATCGGATTGAACTTGATTCTGATTGGCTGATTCCATCAGCCAATCAGAATATTCCTACCTTAATTCCGATTGGCTGATAGAATCCTATCAGCCAATCGGAATTCAAGGGACGCCATCTTGGATGACGTCCCTTAAAGGAACCGTCATTCTTCAGTTGGACGTCGCCGGATGAAGATGGGTCCGCGTCGGAGGTCTTCAGGATGGAGCCGGTCCTCATCGGATGAAGATAGAAGATGCCGCTTGGAAGATGATGGTTGCCGGTCCGGATCTACTCTTCTTCCCGGATAGGATGAAGACTTTGGAGCCTCTTCTGGACCTCTTCAGCCACCGGATGATGGATCGCCAGCCCCCGCTTGGGTTGGATGAAGATTTTGGAGCCAGGACGGATCGGTGATACCTGGTGAGGTGAAGACAAGGTAGGATGATCTTCAGGGGCTTAGTGTTAGGTTTATTTAAGGGGGGTTTGGGTTAGATTAGGGGTATGTGGGTGGTGGGTTGTAATGTTGGGGGGGGTATTGTATGTTTTTTTTACAGGAAAAAGAGCTGAACTTCTTGGGGCATGCCCCGCAAAGGGCCCTGTTCAGGGCTGGTAAGGTAAAAGAGCTTTGAACTTTAGTAATTTAGAATAGGGTAGGGCATTTTTTATTTTGGGGGTCTTTGTTATTTTATTAGGGGGCTTAGAGTAGGTGTAATTAGTTTAAAATTGTAATATTTTTCTTATGTTTGTAAATATTTTTTTTATTTTTTTGTAACTTAGTTCTTTTTTATTTTTTGTACTTTAATTAGTTTATTTCATTGTAGTTATTTGTACATATTGTATTTAATTAATTTATTGATAGTGTAGTGTTAGGTTTAATTGTAGGTAATTGTAGGTATTTTATTTAATTAATTTAATGATAGTATAGTGTTAGGTTTAATTGTAACTTAGGTTAGGATTTATTTTACAGGTAATTTTGTAATTATTTTAACTAGGTAACTATTAAATAGTTCTTAACTATTTAATAGCTATTGTACATGGTTAAAATAATTACAAAGTTGCCTGTAAAATAAATATTAATCCTAAAAGAGCTACAATGTAATTATAATTTATATTGTAGCTATATTAGGATTTATTTTACAGGTAAGTATTTAGCTTTAAATAGGAATAATTTATTTAATAAGAGTTAATTAATTTCGTTAGATTAAAATTATATTTAATTTAGGGGGGTGTTAGTGTTAGGGTTAGACTTAGCTTTAGGGGTTAATACATTTATTAGAATAGCGGTGAGCTCCGGTCAGCAGATTAGGGGTTAATGTTTGAAGTTAGGTGTCAGCAATGTTAGGGAGGGCAGATTAGGGGTTAATACTATTTATTATAGTTTTAGTGAGGCGGATTAGGGGTTAATAACTTTATTATAATAGCGGTGCGGTCCGCTCGGCAGATTAGGGGTTAATAAGTGTAGGCAGGTGGAGGCGACGTTGTGGGGGGCAGATTAGGGGTTAATAAATATAATATAGGGGTCGGCGGTGTTAGGGGCAGCAGATTAGGGGTACATAGCTATAATGTAGGTGGCGGCGCTTTGCGGTCAGCAGATTAGGGGTTAATTATTGTAGGTAGCTGGCGGCGACGTTGTGGGGGGCAGATTAGGGGTTAATAAATATAATACAGGGGTCGGCGGTATTAGGGGCAGCAGATTAGGGGTACATAAGTATAACGTAGGTGGCGGTCGGCAGATTAGGGGTTAAAAAAATTTAATCGAGTGGCGGCGATGTGGGGGGACCTCGGTTTAGGGGTACATAGGTAGTTTATGGGTGTTAGTGTACTTTAGAGTACAGTAGTTAAGAGCTTTATGAACCGGCGTTAGCCCAAAAAGCTCTTAACTCCTGACTTTTTCCTGTGGCTGGAGTTTTGTCGTTAGATTTCTAACGCTCACTTCAGACACGACTCTAAATACCGGAGTTAGAAAGATCCCATTGAAAAGATAGGATACGCAATTTACGTAAGGGGATCTGCGGTATGGAAAAGTCGCGGCTGAAAAGTGAGCGTTAGACCCTTTTTTGACTGACTCCAAATACCGGAGGAAGCCTAAAACCAGCGTTAGGAGCCTCTAACGCTGGTTTTCACGGCTACCGCCCAACTCCAAATCTAGGCCATAGTATGGTTAACACAAAAGGTCTCCACTACAACTAGGGTTAATTATAAAGGCTAGATACATCTAGCTGTATAAATTGTGTTTTTTCTTTTAACACACTACGGTTCTAGTGTAAAGGGGCAAAGAGCTGTGTACTTGCCTGCATGAATAAATTGTAAGTTACTAGGAGGCGAAGTAAGAGATAGAAGTCACAAAGCTAAATCTTTTAGAACTAAAGTCTCACACTAATGTAATTCCTGATATTGTTAGAATAACAATTGCTAGGACTGTATTTTGTATTTTTTGCAAGGGCAAGTTTCTCAAAATAAGGTGGTTCTAGCCCTATTATCAAAAAGCATTTTTTTTTTTTGGAATCTCATGCTAGGGGAGATCCTGACACTATTTGAAGTTATAAACTCCAGAACTGTACTTTGTAGCCCTTTAGGATAAAGAGAAAGGTTTCCAAGAAGATGGTTTCAGTCTTATTTCTGAAACTATCAATGTTGTAAATAATCATAGATTGCTGAAATAATAGCCCTGTTTATATAAACATTAGTGGAAAGCAATATATTTTGAATATACTTATTTTTATTATAGACAGTGGCTTCTGGTCATCTCTCACTCTTGAAAGGGTCATTAAGATTTAACTTAGCTAAAGAGGTATAGGTCTCAAATTAAGGATAAAGAATATACAACAGCGGTAATTGCAGATATTGATTTTTATTCCATACTGTACTTTTCTTTTTCTTCCCGCCCATACACTAATTCACCTTCACATGATTGCAGATGTTTCACACTCCACCCACTCCCACACACTACACCTTCCCTCCCTATTCCCCATAAAAAAAGAAAAGGGAAAAAAGTGAAAAAAGGAAGAAAGGGGATTAATCTTTTTTTTTTTCTCTCTTTTTTTTCACACTCACTGATATATCCTGCACTGTTTTAGGAACACAATCACATGGATAAATTTATACACCCCCACTCTAAAAATACACCTTCCCCAATGGCGGCTAAATCAAGAGACTAATGGAACAAGGCTACCGTAGACTCTACCGCTGAATCACTATCACACATAAGCAATACTCAAACATTATCTGAATCTATAGATATCCAATCCTTAGTCCACAGAATATCGGAAGCTCTCTCACCTAAATTTGAAATCTTAAGAAACGAGATTAAATCAGATGTAACTCATCTAACATCAGAAGTTAGACAATTTGCAAGTAGGCTTACGGAGGCAGAACAAAGGATATCTGACCTCGAGGATAATATGATAGAATACAATGTTAAAACCGAAACCTCAAGTAATACCCTCTTAAAATTACAAAATAAAATCGAAGACCTAGAGAATAGGGCACGTAGAAACAATCTCAGAATAATAGGTGTCCCTGAGGACAGACAATATGTAGACCTATTTAAATTACTTACGGTAACACTCCCACAGCTCTTAAAGATCACAGATAACTTTCCTAAAACATTTATTGAAAGAGTACATAGAATTGGCCCTGCTTATTCTTCTAAAAATGCTAGACCTAGGCCAATCATTGTCAAATTCCTAAATTATCTTAGCTTACATTTTTACAATCTTATCATAAATGTCAGCCCGTATTCCTAGCGGAAGCTAAAATCCTTTTCTTTCAGGATTATTCAATGGAGACAGTTAATAAAAGACGGGAAATTACCCCAATGTGCACCAAGTTTATTCAACAGGGAATAAGGGCTAACATCTTGTACCCTGCTAAACTTAAGGTATACGTAGAAAACCAACCAATTGTTTTTGACACTCCAGCGGAAGCTGGAAAATTCTACGCTGAAAAATTTGCCACAGATTAATTGATCATAACTAGGGATGCCACAGTGAATTTAATTTTTTGCTCAACATAAATATGGACTCTTCCAAGAAGGGTAATGAGAGACTAGAAGGGTTCAGTTCTCTCAAACACGGTCCCTCCCTCCCTCTAATCACCCCTTTCCCCCCCTTTTTTTTTTTTTTAACAAATAATGAACATGCCAAGCAGAATTAAGGTCACTTCATGGAACATAGGCGGCCTCACGTCCCCCATTAAAAGAAAAACCATATTAACTTACTTGAAGAGAATTAATACCTCCATTGCATTTCTGCAAGAAACACATTTGAAAACTGAAGAGGTTCTCAAGCTTAAATCTACATGGGTCCAAGAGGTTTTCTTCTCTCCAAGTATCAGGAGGAAAGGGGGGGTCGCTATCCTAGTAAGCAAAAATATTAAGTATCAGGTAATACAAACAGAAAATGATACCGAAGGGAGATTCATAATTTTAAAAATTAAAATTGATAACACGCTATACACACTCTGTAACATTTATGCCCCAAATGTTTTTAATGTACCCTTCTGGGAAGTAGTACAAACTAGGCTCATGACGTGTGCTGAGGGATACCTGATATTGGGCGGAGACTTCAATATGACCCCTAAATGCCCGTTGGATAGGTTAAGACAGGACCGCGCTCTAAAAAAACCCAAAAGAGATAAATTAGAATCAAAACTTTTCTCTAGAATAATGCTAAATTTAAAAGTTTGTGATATATGGAGACTCCAAAATCCTAATTCTTGTGAGTACACGTGCCTTTCAAAGGCACATAAGTCTCTCTCAAGGATAGATCTCCTCTTACTGGATGAGAGGTTATGTAAGTCACAGGTGCGGGCTCAAATACTTCCCATAGTTATCTCTGATCATGCTCCAATTTGTTTAGATCTTCAACTATATAATCGTGGGCAAACAAATAGACGATTCTTTTTTCCAACATTTCTTGCCACAGATCTTAAATTTAAAAACTGGCTAGAAGCTAAATTTAAAGATTATGCTTTTTTGAACCGTGACTACATCTCACGTCCTCTATTATTCTGGGAGACGGCTAAGGCAGTATTAAGAGGGGAAATTATAACATATAACGTAAATAGAACTAAAAAACTCAAGCAAAGAGAGGGGGATTTGGCACGAGCAGTTTCTAATGCATATAATCTCCATTTAATTCTAAATTCTCCACAGAGCTGGGCTAGATACACCTCAGCTTTACAAAATAGAGACTCCTCCTTGCTTTACAAAACAACACAGAATGATGCTAGGATCCAGTCAAAGTTATATCGATTTGGCAATAAAACGGGTAAATTACTAGCTAAACTTCTTAAAATCGAAAGGGGATCTCAATTGATAGATCATATAAATACGGGAGCTCAGACAGTCAATACGACTGAAGAACTTCTACAATTATTTTCTAAATATTATTCTGAATTATATTCTTTTAGAAAGTCTAATATACAGGCACGTGATGAATTTTGGAACGAAATCACTTTCCCCACATTACACTCTGAGAACCTACAGGACTTATATGGCACAAATACTGAAATAGAAGTATCTAAAGCAATTTTAAAATTGCCACACAATAAAGCCCCAGGCCCAGATGCATTACCGAATGAATTTTACCAAGCTCTAAATAATATCATTACACCATATCTAACCACTCTATTCAATTCTTTATACATAGAAGGAAAGGATCTAACTCGTGGTTTTTCTGCATCTTATACTACCCTGATACTGAAGCCTGGGAAGGACCCAACAAAAGAGGAATCATATAGACCCATCACATTACTCAATACTGACTATAAAATCTTAACTTCAATATTAGCTCACAGACTCCAAATCATATTGCCTCCTATTATCCATACAGACCAAGCCAGGTTCATACAGAATAGAAATTCTGCCTCAAAAATACACAAACTCTTCCTTCTTATCGACTATTTTAGAGAGTTAGGACCTCGAGAGGGGGGGGGAGGGAGAGGACACCCCTGATAAGGCAATAATATCAATAGATGCCCAAAAAGCTTTTGACTCAGTCCACCATGATCACCTCATTCATACCTTAAATAACTTTGGACTGAAAGAAAACTTCACTAAGTTTGTTAGTAATCTTTATCAAAATGCTACTACAAAGTTAATGGTGAATGGAAATATATCACAGGACATAGAATTACAACGTGGTACTAGACAGGGGTGCCCTCTGTCCCCCCTCCTCTTCGATCTTGCTATAGAGCCTCTTGCAATTTTTATAAGACATCAAATTGATGGGATAAGGGTAGGCAGGAAAGAGTCTAAAATTGCTTTATATGCAGGCGACGTTCTTATTTATATGACTAATACAAGATTAAATATACCTAAACTTTTAAATATAGTACAACAATTTGGGTCCTTCTCAGGCTATCAGGTTAACAATACAAAATCTGAACTATTCTGGATCACTCAGACAAAAGATTCATTAGTAGAAATCCCTTTTCACATAGCTCACAATTCTTTCCGATATCTGGGAATTAACATCTCTCAAGATCTAGATACTTGGTACTCACTTAATTTCACTCCAATAATAAATAAAATTAAAGAATCCCTTAAAAATTGGCAAAACTTCCCGTTATCTTTATCAGGACGAATAGCTGCCTATAAAATGATGCTCTTACCTAAACTTTTATATATGATACAGAATATTCCTCTTTTTATTAAGCGGAAAGACATAGATCTTCTTAATTCTACTCTTAGATCATTTATATGGCAGAATAGAAAGCCCAGGGTCTCTCTTCAAAAATTATCTCTCCCACTGAAGTATGGGGGTCTTGCGCTCCCAGATATACGAGCATATAATCAAGCTTTTCTAGCTCGCACGGTTATGGACTGGGTACATTTAAAGAATTATGTAACAGATAATGATCTGGAAAAAAACATAACCTATCCTCTAAAATTAACAGCACTGATACACAATGATCCCAATCAGATTCCGAATCAAATCAAGAAGTTAAAATCTATTTATAATCCTATTTTGGCATGGAAAAAGATCTGTGCTATATTAGAGGTAGAATATCATGTTTCCCGATATATTCCGTTTCTGGGTAACCCACAGTTTGGAGATGGAATACAGGAAGGAGTATTCAGGAAATGGAAAATAATAGGCCTTAGCAATATATATCAGATTCTAGATTTTGAAAGAAGATGTGTCAAATCATTTGAAACTTTGAGATTAGAATTCAATATACCAAACAAATTTTTTTTTGCTTATCTTCAGGCAAGACACTATGCTTTAAAACTCATCTACAAATATGGATGGAACTGGTCTCTGGATTGTGTTGGAAATTGGCTTGCTGTTGCCAAACTGGGACGCATGTCAATTGCATTTGGGTACCACTTGTTGGTATCAGTAAAGGGAGCAAAAAATGTTGAGGCAACCCAGAACAAGTGGAGTGCACTGATCAAACAACCTTTAGATACTCCATTGCTCCACCAATCAATACAAGAAACTGCTCGTGCCACTCTCTCCGCTTCTTGGAGGGAATCTCATCTGAAACTGTTATACATGACCTACTTTACTCCTGAAAAAGGATATAGATGTGGGAGTAGTAGTTTTAAGTCCTGCCCAAAATGTTCACTTCCGATGGCAGACCTCCAGCACATGTTATGGGCCTGCCCAAAAATCAGGAATTTCTGGTTAAAGATTCAATTTTGGTTAAACAAGATAATAGCTCCTTCCCGTATAATATTATCATTAAAAATAATAGTTTTTCTGTTTCATTTTAATGAGGAAAACAATAAGAAAATTATCAACATGACTATCTTGGCAGCAAGACATCTCATTTTCAGTAAATGGAAACAGACAACAATCCCTAGCATAACAGAAACTAAGAACTATTTAAAAAAGCAATATATACTGGAACAAATAGACACAGACCCAAATAATGACCGAGATATCAGAAAATTATTCTTGAAATGGTCACCGTTTATTAAAGATTTACCACCTAGTGAAGTTGACTTCTTGATATATCCCTTCAGGAATTCAGAACTGGTTACTCTTGGCATGTGGTAGTAACAATTACATTTTTTTTTTTCCTCTCTTTTTCTAAGATATTAGAGGGTTAGGGCGTAGGAATAGAGGGAGGGAATGGAGGGAGGAGGAGGAAAATTAGAAAAGAATACGTAAAGTATAATTTATTGCTGTTATTTTTTCTGTTATATGTTAAGAATCAAATATGTCAAGAATATACAGCTCATTATGTATTTCTAAACTTCTCATAATACTTGTATTTACTTGAAAGTATTTTGTTGAACGAAATTGTATTCTGGAAAGGAATTAAATAAAAAAATATTTAAAAATTGCATGTTCTTTCTGAATTACAAAAGAAAATCTTTGGGTACAGTGTCCCTTTAAACAATAAATAATGTTCCAATATAAATTGGATACTATCTAGAACACTGATTTTCAAACCTATCCTCAGGACTCACTAACAGGCCATATTTTGAGGATATCTGAACTGGAGCACAGGTAAAACAATTAGCTGATTAGTAAACATGGTTACTGCTCTCATCCAAGGTAATCCTGAAAACCAAGCCTGTTGGGGAGGCCTGAGGACAGGTTTGAAAACCGGTGATCTAGAATGAATGTCTGTTTCTCTGTACAGACATCATCAGATCAGTCCAGTCCATAAGCCATGCAAGGAGGTAGTATTTGAGCAGTTAGACACAGTCCATAACTAAAGACTGGTGGCGGCAAGCAATCAGCCAGATCAGGTTGATTGACACCCCCTGCTAGCGGACTATTGGCCACGAGTCTGCAGGGGGTGGTATACGCTGTCAGCATTTATCGATGTGCGGTGGACATGATTCGCTATAGCGGATAATGTCTGTCTGCACCTACATAAATAGACCCCAAAGTATATGATGCCAATCATTTAGCAAGTTAAAGTATGGCATAACACAGTCCATAGGACAAGCAAAGAGGTAGTTTTTGAGCAATTAAAGCCACAGTACATGATTGAACAGCAAGTATGGCATAACATAGGCCATGCAAAGAGGTAGTTTTTTTATTTAGCAATTAAAGCCACAGTACATGATTGAACAACAAGTATGGCATAACTCAGTCCATAGGCCAAGCAAGGAGGTCATTGTTGAGCAATTAAAGCCACAGTACATGATTGAACAACAAGTATGGCATAACTCAGTCCATAGGCCAAGCAAGGAGGTCATTGTTGAGCAATTAAAGCCACAGTACATGATTGAACAACAAGTATGGCATAACTCAGTCCATTGGCCAAGCAAGGAGGTCATTGTTGAGCAATTAAAGCCACAGTACATGATTGAACAACAAGTATGGCACAACACAGTCCATAGGGCATACAAGTTAATTGTTCAGCAATAAGACACATTTAATGCTGCCAAGTTATTTGCATGGATGTTTAAGTGTTACACAACAAGAATAACTATTTGACAGTACAACACTACATTTATTTGAGCCATTAAATATCAAACGTCTTTAAATTATATATTCTAGAAAATTTACATGATAGAATATTTATGTTATATCTAAGACTTTCATAAATGTTATGACTCTTATATATACACCACAAGGGGAAGGAGCAGACAGAGAACAAATGATGCATGCAATGACTACATTAAACAATCACCCACAGAAGTCTCCAAGTGCAGAGGCAGATGGTGAGAGCTTCATAGTTATTTGCCATATCTATTGTACATTGGGTCAACTGTTTTTAGATATAGTTTACCATACTTGCATACATAACATACAATACCTTATTAAAATACATGATTTTTCTCCATATTAGTTGTGAATCTCTAACCTTTTAGCATATATTAATGTAATAAATCCAGATGTTTTCTTGGTGCATGTGTGATGATTTTTTTTTTTTTTTTTAAATGTCCTCAGAATTAAGGAGGAGGAGGGATGATGTGAGGGTGACTGTCTCCTAAAACAGAGCCTGACTCTAGTGGGAAAAGCGGCAGGAGGCACCGGAAGGCAAGAAGGGCAGAGCAACTGGCTTAAGAAGTGGATGCATCAGGGGAAGTGCCACCGGTGTGCTCTGTGCTGTTGGAGCCCCTCTTTTGTTCCAGGCACACCAATATTCTTTCCAACAGGCAATTTTATCTGCTCACTTCTTGGTGCATTGCTTGCAGTTCTCTCACCATCTGCCTCTGCACCTGGAGATTCACTGTGCATGCAGATGCGCTCCCACCTGCCTGCTGCCATTCCTGAGCAAGCTCTGCACTGGTGGTGCCCTGATCCCACAACTGCATCACATAGAAAATAATGTACTTTTTTATTAAATATCTATTTCTATACATATCTGATACTGTTAATGTAAACTAAATATCCATATATATATTTATTTTATTTATAAAATATTTTACCAGGAAAGATACATTGAGATTTCTCTTGTTTTCAAGTATATAGTATGTATATAGTATATATATATATATATATATATATATATATATATATATATATATATATATATATATTTATATATATATTGTTTTCAAGTATATAAAAAAAAATATGTGTGTATACAGGGAGTGCAGAATTATTAGGCAAATGAGTATTTTGACCACATCATCCTCTTTATGCATGTTGTCTTACTCCAAGCTGTATAGGCTCGAAAGCCTACTACCAATTAAGCATATTAGGTGATGTGCATCTCTGTAATGAGAAGGGGTGTGGTCTAATGACATCAACACCCTATATCAGGTGTGCATAATTATTAGGCAACTTCCTTTCCTTTGGCAAAATGGGTCAAAAGAAGGACTTGACAGGCTCAGAAAAGTCAAAAATAGTGAGATATCTTGCAGAGGGATGCAGCACTCTTAAAATTGCAAATCTTCTGAAGCGTGTTCATCGAACAATCAAGCGTTTCATTCAAAATAGTCAACAGGGTCGCAAGAAGCGTGTGGAAAAACCAAGGCGCAAAATAACTGCCCATGAACTGAGAAAAGTCAAGCGTGCAGCTGCCAAGATGCCACTTGCCACCAGTTTGGCCATATTTCAGAGCTGCAACATCACTGGAGTGCCCAAAAGCACAAGGTGTGCAATACTCAGAGACATGGCCAAGGTAAGAAAGGCTGAAAGACGACCACCACTGAACAAGACACACAAGCTGAAACGTCAAGACTGGGCCAAGAAATATCTCAAGACTGATTTTTCTAAGGTTTTATGGACTGATGAAATGAGAGTGAGTCTTGATGGGCCAGATGGATGGGCCCGTGGCTGGATTGGTAAAGGGCAGAGAGCTCCAGTCCGACTCAGACGCCAGCAAGGTGGAGGTGGAGTACTGGTTTGGGCTGGTATCATCAAAGATGAGCTTGTGGGGCCTTTTCGGGTTGAGGATGGAGTCAAGCTCAACTCCCAGTCCTACTGCCAGTTTCTGGAAGACACCTTCTTCAAGCAGTGGTACAGGAAGAAGTCTGCATCCTTCAAGAAAAACATGATTTTCATGCAGGACAATGCTCCATCACACACGTCCAAGTACTCCACAGCGTGGCTGGCAAGAAAGGGTATAAAAGAAGAAAATCTAATGACATGGCCTCCTTGTTCACCTGATCTGAACCCCATTGAGAACCTGTGGTCCATCATCAAATGTGAGATTTACAAGGAGGGAAAACAGTACACCTCTCTGAACAGTGTCTGGGAGGCTGTGGTTGCTGCTGCACGCAATGTTGATGGTGAACAGATCAAAACACTGACAGAATCCATGGATGGCAGGCTTTTGAGTGTCCTTGCAAAGAAAGGTGGCTATATTGGTCACTGATTTGTTTTTGTTTTGTTTTTGAATGTCAGAAATGTATATTTGTGAATGTTGAGATGTTATATTGGTTTCACTGGTAAAAATAAATAATTGAAATGGGTATATATTTGTTTTTTGTTAAGTTGCCTAATAATTATGCACAGTAATAGTCACCTGCACACACAGATATCCCCCTAAAATAGCTAAAACTAAAAACTACTTCCAAAAATATTCAGCTTTGATATTAATGAGTTTTTTGGGTTCATTGAGAACATGGTTGTTGTTCAATAATAAAATTAATCCTCAAAAATACAACTTGCCTAATAATTCTGCACTCCCTGTGTATATATATATATATATATATATATATATATATATATATATATATGTGTATATATATATGTGTATATATATATATATATATATATATATATATATATATATATATGTATTTAAGAATAAATAGAACATATTCTGCTATTTGAAAAACATTGGAATGTGAAATATTTTATTTCATGTCGGGTTTAGCGCTCTTGCATTTATGCACTTGGGTTATAGTGTGAGTATGGGTGTTTTTGCGCTCCATCGACTTCTATAAGAAATGAAGTAAACGCGGTCGCAATATTTTTTTACTTTTTATTTTCAACTTGTAATACGAGCACAACCCGACATACATAAATAGCCTCCATCTAGTGAAGTTTACACGCTAGTGGGAGCGCTAAACAGCTGTATCTCCTCCGTGATAGCACCATTAGCTGATTCATTTAATCAGTCATTGTTATTAGGAGTGGTTCCAGAAGACTGTAAATTTGCCAACATAGTCCCTCTTCATAAAAATTGAGGTAGGGAAGATTACAATTTACAGGGAAATAAATTGAAACTCTTTTAAAGGATAGACTTGTGCCTTACCTTCAGACAAACAACTTAGAAGACAAAGGACAGGGTGGTTTTATTGCTGGAAGATCATGTCAGACTATTCTTATCTATTTCTTTGACCAAGTAGCTATATTAATAGACCAGGGAGGAGCCGTAGATGTAGCATATCTAGACTTTAGCAAAACATTTGACACTGTTTCACACAAACTTATTCACAAAATGTATTGCCTTGTAGTAAATGCTAAGATTAAGTGGGTAGAATGCTGGCTTAAGGATATAAGGCAGAGGGTTTCAATTAATGGAGTACATTCAAATGAGGGGTCAGTTACTAGTGATGTTCCCCAAGGGCCAGTTCTTCGGCCTGTTTTGTTTAACATGTTCATCAGTGATATTGGAAGTGGGCTTCAGGGAAAGGTGTGCCTGTTTACTGATGATTAAATATTTGTAACAAAGTTGATGTTCCAGGAGAGGTGAGCAGTTTTATTAAAAAACTGGAGCAGTGGGCAAATAAATGGGATATCAAATGTTATATTACCAAGAGAAAAATGCATATAGGATCCAAAAACCCAAAGGACGATTATAGTCAAAATCACTGGTTTTCAAACCTGTCCTCAGGCCTCACCAACCGGCCAGGTTTTCAGAATTACCTTGGATGAGAGCAGGTAAAATAACCATGCTTACTAATCAGCTAATTAATTCACCTGTGCTCCACTTCAGATATCCTCAAAATGTGGCCTTTTATGGAGGCCGGAGGACAGGTTTGAAAACCAGTGGTCTAATTACTGATTGTAACTGTCAGTATATTTATAAAAATCTTAGCAGTATTCTCCAAACAATGTGTGAGTATATGGCAGGGAATATATTTAACAATCCTTCAGACTGAACCCACAATCAATATACTTCTGCTAAGACAAGGAAATTAATATAAATATCTGAATTCTTTATTATTAGTAAATAACTATGAACATGTTGATACATAAATATTTGTGAGAATTAGAATATGAGTCGACACTATATGCGTTTAAAACCGTTCAAATGGGCTATGCAACATTCATAAAATCTATCTCATTCACAGTAAAAGTTCACCCTGTTAGTACAATGAGATTTTAAAATCTTTAACAGCTAAATACCCAAGCAATACAATTCTAACAGCGCTAATTTAAACAATAGGACAGTCTATACTTTTTTACCAAGCTCATAAAAGTTTACCTTTAAGGCTAGCCTGATTTACAATATCCTTTCATTAAAAATTAACACAATGAGACTAAAATATCACAGCTACTAATCTCCAGCAATACAATTCTAATTAGGGTACTAAAGTACATGTATTCTTACAGTGGATAAATGCTTTAAATGAATTCCTTAGCATACAAAAATAAACTTTTGACACTATACAGGCTTATGAAATACTAACTTGAAATACAAACTGCTTCTTTAAATCTGCTTAACTACAATTTTCTTAATACATTACCAAAAAGAGTACCAAATCTATATCCAATATTCCTTAATAGGGATTATTTTACCTCAGATCACCAATAAGTGTAATTTGCAGTCAATGAGAAGAATAGATCAGCTTTGCTTGAGTAAATGGTATTTCACGCCCAACAGGAACCAGTTACAAGTTTAGTTCAGCAGAAATCTGTCTTTCTCTATCTTGCATTCACTTTATATCAGTTTTCCATCATAGGTAAATTTTGAAACGCCCAAAACGGAAACCTTGTCTCGGATTGGCCCTTTGCAAGTTTACATGGATTGGTTCATCTGGGAATGTATGTTGTCAAGGAGATGCATCCTTGCAACAACCAATCATCTCATGGCTGCAATTCTCGCAACATAACACTGGGTGGCAGCATACAGCACAAACAAAACAAATTCACCTTTAAACATTTCTAAACCTTTTTATCAAGTGAATTATTTTCATAAAATGGTTATTTAATCAGACCATAACTCTCTGCATCAATCACATACAAATCCCAACTATAGATGGGTAGTATTAGATTATTTTTCTGATTATTCTGATACCAAATATGTTATATTATTAACATTGTATTGTATTAAAGTAACTTATATTGCTAATTATTTTGAAATTAGTGGCATTTATACATTCTGTTACAAATGTTTTCACATAATTATAGCATGTTTTACATTTCTAACAAATTCTGCATGCATTAATTATTATATGTCTGAGAAGTATAACAGTGGTTATTATTCCATACAGACGATCTTGTATTTGGTATCTTTTAGCCCATCTGGAACACAGAAAACAACATGTTATATATCATCCAAACATGGGACTATCACAATTGCTATTTAATCTATAGAGATTTAAATTTATCTCCCAGATATATATTCAATATTGTCTGGGGCATATATTTGATATGTTTATCTGCAAAATTATCAATGTAGTTATTATTTAATACAGCAATATAGTATGTTTCTGTTCCATATATACATATATGGGTTATTTGAATTATTTCAAACACACATGAACTATTGGCATTGTTTTTCTTCAAAATGTATTTAATTTTACTTAAAATCTAAATACAGTTGTTTTGAAATTACAATGTAAGCCATGTGCTTTCTATGTGTTATCCTAACCCAGACGCAATGTTTAACATTATGTATATTTCAGTGTCAGTAGTTACATAGCATGAGTCACTTAACAAACTCGTGCTAATTGTCAGTTCTTTTGAAAGATGTTTTCAGTTTCAAATATACACAGATGGACCGGCTACATCTTGGGCAGGAAGTCCCTATGTGAGCTTGTGTCCTGATCTAGGCATCAGAATGCTGTCTTTTACACAGCAGGAGGTGGGCTTCAAAGGCTATGCTAACTCTCAATTATGGTAAAACATGTCTGTATTTTCATCTAGGGAGCAAATGCTTCCCTTTTGTTTCTTGGGACATGCTGTCTGTAGTTCAGCCTGGAGATGTATATTCAATTTGTGGGGGTTTCTGAGTCAAATCCTGACATCAGAATTGCAATCCTATTTCAAAGAATATCTGATAAAAATATGGTTTCATACATAAACACATTCCCCTCTCCTATTTACACACACACACACACATATATATATATATATATATATATATATATAATTTATCTGTAGCCTGACATAATTCCCCCTTTCAAATTCAAATAGATGTAGGACACATGTATTTGAATTGGATCAAAGTCAGTGGTATTTGGTGAGGATGTTGACCGTACACACCATAGACAGTCTTCTATGTAGAGAGTCCGTGATTTTTGAGCCTTCATGTTCATCAGCTAGGCATCTTTAAACTACAGTATGTCTTTAGTGCATTTGGGGATATGACACTTCATTCTCCCTCTATGACTTGTAGTTGGGATCTAGGGTGACATGCCCACAATTGATTGATATGGACCCATTTATCTATGAAACTTTCATTTTTGGGGATCCGTATTTTATAGGCCACTGGAGATATTTTGTCAGTAATGACAAAAGGACCTTTCCAAGAGGGAAGAAATTTCTTCTCCCTAACCTGATCTCTTCCAAAGTTATAACGATAAACTTTATCATTTATTTCATATTCCTTTTTGGATGTTTTGAGATCATAATAGGTTTTAGTGGCAGTTGCGGCTCTTTCTAAATTCCTTTGAGCAAACGCAAAGGCATATTGCAGGTGCTTTCTTAGGTTCTCCACATATTGATGTGTATTGGCAGCGTTTATCAAGTTTTGGTCTGATGTACGGTACAGCAGATGCTGAGGTAGAACCATTCTTCTACCAGTCATCAGTTCAAAAGGTGACATCTTGGTAGCACTACTTGGAGTTGCTCTTAATGCCATTAGGACTAGAGGTAGTTTTACATCCCAGTCTTTACCCGTTTCACTCACAAACGTTTTGAGGATTTTAACAATGGACTGGTTGTAACGCTCTACACCACCACTTGTATTTTCCACATTTTGGTCATTACTTCGCTAGTGAAGTGGGTTCCCCGATCTGATTCGATTCTTTGGGGTAAACCAAATCTGGAGAATACGTGGTTGATGAGCAATGCTGCGCATGTTTCAGCATTATTGTTAGGTGCACTGATGCACTCTACCCATTTAGTGAACAGGCATGTCACTGTTAACATGTATTTTTTACCTCTTGATGACCTTGTTACTGGACCAATAAAATCAATTTGCATATCTGACCATGGCATTACCATCCCCCTCTTCTGCAATGGCGCTCTATGCGTTGGCGCAGTGGGTTGAAACTGTGGACAGATTAGACACCCTTGACAGTAGGTTTGAACATCTTTCAACATGTGTGGCCAAAAAGCATAATCACGCAATATTTCATACGTGAGTTTGGCACCACAATGACCAGATGTGGGAGCATCATGGGCATGTTGAAGCATTAGACCTCTGAACTTGGTGAGCACTACCCATTGCTGAATGCCAGTTTTGGAGGTCCTAATTAACCAACCATCCTGTAACTTGAATTGTGATCTGGACTTTATTAAGATTCTAATATCTTCTTTGTCAATACAGTCATGTTTTGATATGGGGTTGCTTTCTGGATCTTCTATGTGTTTATAGAAGATGCCTACAATGGGGTCTTCTTTTTGACTAGTGATCAGGTCCTCACTAGGAGAATCCTGACTCCATTGTACCAGGTTAGGTTCACTCTGTTGTTTTGCCTGGTTCCTGGTAATGGCTTCTACCTGAATTGTACCCATTAAGTGGCCAATATTAAGGAGTTCTCCAGTTATGGCTCCTTGTTTGGCTAATGAATCCGCAAGATCATTGACTTCCTTATCTGGGCCTAGAACCCTGGAATGACCCTTGGTCTTTTTCCAGTGTATGGTTAAATCGTTGGATACCACCAGATTATCAATCTCGCAGAACAACTTGCCATGCTTGACTGGTTTGTTATTGCTTTTCTGCATGCCATTTCCTTTCCAAGTTGGCAGGTATTCAACAAAACTGTCACGCACATAATTTGAGTCAGTTATGATCACAAATTCATGAATACCATGTTCAATAGCCATTTCAATGGTTTTTAGAATAGCAGTTAGTTCTGCAACTTGACTGGATCTTGGTCCAATGTTGAAACCTACAGATATATTTGGTGAGCCATTTGCCCAAGTTATACCAATGCCAGCGACTAATCTGCGCTCATTATCAATAGTGGCATGGTAAGAACAACCATCAACATATACCCAAGGTAATGTTTGACAATGGTCCTCATTGTACATTTTATATGGGGAAAGCAATTGTTCCTCCAGAAAATTATCTTCTGATAATTCTTCCCCAGGATCTCTAGCAGTACAGTCGTGGAGCTCAGCAAGCCCCTGTGCGACTGGATTCTTTTTATTCTGCTTGTAGCAAATTTCTAATGGCCAGCCTTGTAAGGAAAGAGTCCACACTGTTATGCGGCTATTTGACAAAATCCCATCTCTTATTCTCTCAGTTTGCAAATATAGCAAAGGCTGGTGGGCCGTTTCTACAATAATTTTCTCGCCCTGTATATAGCTGCGGAAATTTTGTAGAGCCCATACAGTAGATAAGAGGGCTTTTTCGCAATCGTTAAACTTTATTTCTACTGGGGATAGATTTTTGCTCGCATAAGCAATGGCTTTGTTTAAATTATCATGCTTTTGGTATAAAACAGCACTCATGCTTACATCTGTGTACCCTGTTTCTAAGTAGAAAGGTTTACCACCTTCAGGGTATGCTAAGCAAGGTGCTTGTGTGAGTTTTCTCTTCAGCTCTTTGATGGCTGTCTCTTGAGATTCACTCCAGTGCCATTTCACATCCTTCTTTAGAAGAAGTAGTAGTGGTTTAGCTAACTCTGCATAATTATCAATGAATTTGCGAGAATAATTCGTCATACCCAGGAATGATCTCAATTCCTTTGTTAGTTGGGTTTTTAGAATTCACTATAGCTTCCACCTTTTTCTTCTGAGGATTTAGCCCTTCCGAAGTAACTTCATGTCCCAAGAAGTTTACACGGGTGCGGCACCATTGTGCTTTTTGTAGGGATAATTTGACACCTGCCCTTTTAAGTTGGCTGAGGACGTGTTTAAGCTCTGCGATGTGTTTTTCAAAGTCTGTGCTTTTGATTAAAACATCATCAACATAAGATAAGGTGCCCCTTTCCAGTGCATCAGGCATAGCCTTATGCATGAATACAGCAAATTCATGTCCAGAATTTATGTATCCAAATGGAAGTCTCTGGAATGCATATTGGACCTTTTGGAAAGAGAATGCCAGCTTATATTTTTCCTCTTCATGTACCTTTATGGTCCAATATCCCTGTGCACAGTCAATGGCAGTGAATATTTTGGATCCTTGCATTTGTGCTAGGCATTGGTCAATATATGGCACAGGCCAGCCAGACATGTACACTCATTTGTTTAGCTGTCTTAAATCAGCACACAAACGCCATTGTCCATTGGGCTTAAGAACACCTAAAATAGGATTATTATAAGAGCTGTGCACCTGTCGTATGATACCCCTTTCTTCCAAGTTCCTTATGATTTCTGCAAGAGAATCATATGAGGCTAAAGGAAGTCTGTATTGTTTAACAAAGACAGGTGGTGCATTGGGATCTGTTTGTATTCTTGCAATGTGCAAGTCTGTAGTACCACAGTCATAAGAATCCCTAGCGAAAATATCCTTGTACTCCATCAGCAGTTCTCGCAGCAGTTGGCGTTCATCATTGCTGGAACAGCCATTAGCTAAGGATATTTGTTCCTGGAAAGATTTCAGGCTGTCCTAGTTCATAGGCTTCTTCCAACCTAGAGGTGAGATCCCCTTGATTATAATTTACATTGCTCCCATGACTCTGGGTATTGGGGTAATCCTGCTGTTTGATTGGCTGATCAAACACTAGAGAGGCTTCTTCAATTTTACAGATGCCTTCCTCTGAGCTGAAGGGATAAATAAACTGAATATTAAATAGACCCTCTGGCATAGATGTAAAGGACTCTGGGTATTGGGGTAATCTTACTGTTTGATTGGCTGATCAAACACTAGAGAGGCTTCTTCAATTTTACAGATGCCTTCCTCTGAGCTGAAGGGATAAATAAACTGAATATTAAATAGACCCTCTGGCATAGATGCAAACGATTGTTCTTTTAACTGTTCGTCAGTTAAGTATCCTTCAGGGAACAACCCAATTACATTATTCTGGAATCCAAAAGTGTAATAACTTTATTCCAGTGCATATCCTATGGTAGTTCCCTTGGATAATGTTATATCATGTGGGGTCATGTTATGCACAATAATATGTATTGGAACAGTTCCAATATTCACCATAGGAGTGTAGGTTACTGTGACACACAGATTTTGTATTCTATGGGAGGGGCAAATTAGTGTTTCAGAAGTTTTTAATTTCTGACCTCTCTTTACCTGTAAGGGTAATTCATCACGCCCCCTAAGTTCCATGCATTTATTAAGTTGCAGTAACATTTGGTATAATTCCCCATCTTCAAACCACATATCTTTAACTAAATCTTTGGCCTTATCTTTACACTCATTAATATACCTGGAGACATCGTCATGCCTCCATATAATATGTCAGTATATTTATAAAAATCTTAGCAGTATTCTCCAAACAATGTGTGAGTATATGGCAGGGAATTTATTTAACAATCCTTCTTTAGACTGAACCCACAATCAATATACTTCTGCTAAGACAACGAAATTAATATAAATATCTGAATTCTTTATTATTAGTAAATAACTATGAACATGTTGATACATAAATATTTGTGAGAATTAGAATATGAGTCGACACTATATGCGTTTAAAACCGTTCAAATGGGCTATGCAACATTCATAAAATCTATCTCATTCACAGTAAAAGTTCACCCTGTTAGTACAATGAGATTTTAAAATCTTTAACAGCTAAATACCCAAGCAATACAATTCTAACAGTGCTAATTTAAACAATAGGACAGTCTATACTTTTTTACCAAGCTCATAAAAGTTTACCTTTAAGGCTAGCCTGATTTACAATATCCTTTCATTAAAAATTAACACAATGAGACTAAAATATCACAGCTACTAATATCCAGCAATACAATTCTAATTAGGGTACTAAAGTACATGTATTCTTACAGTGGACAAATGCTTTAAATGAATTCCTTAGTATACAAAAATAAACTTTTGACACTATACAGGCTTATGAAATACTAACTTGAAATACAAACTGCTTCTTTAAATCTGCTTAACTACAATTTCTTAATACATTACCAAAAAGAGTACCAAATCTATATCCAATATTCCTTAATAGGGATTATTTTACCTCAGATCACCAATAAGTGTAATTTGCAGTCAATGAGAAGAATAGATCAGCTTTGCTTGAGTAAATGGTATTTCACGCCCAACAGGAACCAGTTACAAGTTTAGTTCAGCAGAAATCTGTCTTTCTCTATCTTGCATTCACTTTATATCAGTTTTCCATCATAGGTAAATTTGGAAACGCCCAAAACGGAAACCTTGTCTCGGATTGGCCCTTTGCAACTTTACATGGATTGGTTCATCTGGGAATGTATGTTGTCAAGGAGATGCATCCTTGCAACAACCAATCATCTCATGGCTGCAATTCTCGCAACATAACACTGGGTGGCAGCATACAGCACAAACAAAACAAATTCACCTTTAAACATTTCTAAACCTTTTTATCAAGTGAATTATTTTCATAAAATGGTTATTTAATCAGACCATAACTCTCTGCATCAATCAACTACAAACCCCAACTATAGATGGGTAGTATTAGATTATTTTTCTGATTATTCTGATACCAAATATGTTATATTATTAACATTGTATTGTATTAAAGTAACTTATATTGCTAATTATTTTGAAATTAGTGGCATTTATACATTCTGTTACATATGTTTTCACATAAATATAGCATGTTTTACATTTCTAACAAATTCTGCATGCATGAATTATTATATGTCTGAGAAGTATAGAGACACAGCGGTTATTATTCCATACAGATGATCTTGTATTTGGTATCTTTTAGCCCCACCTGGAACACAGAAAACAACATGTTATATATCATCCAAACATGGGACTATCACAATTGCTATTTAATCTATACAGATTTAAATTTATCTCCCAGATATATATTCAATATAGTCTGGGGCATATATTTGATATGTTTATCTGCAAAATTATCAATGTAGTTATTAGTCAATACAGCAATATAGTATGTTTCTGTTCCATAAATATATACATATATGGGTTATTTGAACTATTTCAAACACACATGAACTATTGGCATTGTTTTTCTTCAAAATGTATTTAATTTTACTTAAAATCTAAATACAGTTGTTTTGAAATTACAATGTAAGCCATGTGCTTTCTCTGTGTTATCCTAACCCAGACGCAATGTTTAACATTACGTATATTTCAGTGTCAGTAGTTACATAGCATGAGTCACTTAACAAACTCGTGCTAATTGTCAGTTCTTTTGAAAGATGTTTTCAGTTTCAAATATACACAAGACGGACCGGCTACATCTTGGGCAGGAAGTTCCTATGTGAGCTTGTGTCCTGATCTAGGCATCAGAATGCTGTCTTTTACACAGCAGGAGGTGGGCTTCAAAGGCTATGCTAACTCTCAATTATGGTAAAACATGTCTGTATTTTCATCTAGGGAGCAAATGCTTCCCTTTTGTTTCTTGGGACATGCTGTCTGTAGTTCAGCCTGGAGATGTATATTCAATTTGTGGGGGTTTCTGAGTCAAATCCTGACATCAGAATTGCAATCCTATTTCAAAGAATATCTGATAAAAATATGGTTTCATACATAAACACATTCCCCTGCCCTATTTACACACATACATATATATATATATATATATATATATATATATATATATATATATATGTCAGTTATCTGTAGCCTGACATAACTAACGAGAGTTGGTAATTATTATTTCAGATTATTTAAAATTTAGTAGACAATGCAGCAGTGCAGCCAGTAAGGCTAGTCAAATATTTGGTTGTATTGGGAGAGAAATTAGTAGCAGAAATAGCAGGGTTCTTATGCCACTTTACCGGACACTAGTTAGGTCTCATCTGGAATATTGTGTAGGATATAAACAGAAACTGCCCAAAGGAGGGCTACTAAAATGGTACATGGTCTAAAATATAAAACTTTCAAAGACAGACTATAAGATCTAAATATGTATAGTTTAGAGAAAAGAAGGGAAGAGGTGACATGATAGAAACCAAATATATGAAGGGACTGAAAGGTATATGAAACCCAACATTTTTCATTCATGTTTCAGATAGAGCATACAATTTTAAACAATTTTCCAACTTACTTCAATTAGCAAACTTGCTTTATTACTTTGGTGTTCTTTGTTGAAGGAGCAGCATTACACTACATGAAACTAGCTGTGCAGATTAGGTGAACCAATGAAAAAACAGGCATATATGTGCAACAACCAATTAGCAGCTAGCTCCCAGTAGTGCATTACTGCTCGTGAGTCTACCTAGGTATTGTTTTCAATAAAGGATACCAAGAGAACAAAGCATATTAGATAATATAATTAAAATGGAAAGTCATTTAAAATGTAATGGTCTTTCTGAATCATGAAAGAAACATTTTGGGTTTCATGTCCCTTTATTACACTGGAAGCTGAAAGCATTTTCCACAAAAAAAGAAATACCAAAACAAGGGGTCACAATGTTACGTTAGAGGGTAGCAGATTCAGGAGAAATGCGAGGAAGCATTTTTTTACAGACAGGGTAGTGGATTCATGGGGGCCGATTTATCAAAGCTTCAGCTGATAATGTGCTGGAAGTCCGCATCAAATTAGACGCAAAGTTGATCCATCGTAGTTAACAAAGCATCAAGAACGTCAAATGTTAAAATTTGTGACATAATATATACGCTCCTGCGATGTCAATCTGATGCAGATCGATGCTTGTGTTATTCGAGCGGAATACTGATCATCCGCCGTCACATTCGACTCCATTTTACCCTCTTGCCAATTTATCAAACATTCAACATGTACGCTTGCATCAATTCCGACGCTTCGTACCTAAAGTTCAGAAATCAATGGGAGTCTGAAAACACAGAAAGTATTGCTTCAAATTTGATGCACTAGTAGATATAGGGATAAAAATGAAATAAAAAATGAAATAAATACATTACTACTTAAAGATTATGTTACATCTTTGTCTCTCATTACAAAGCAAAAGGACCATATTATTGCTCCAAATTTGGTGGGAAGTATTGCTACAAATTTGGTGCACTAGTAGATATAGAGATAAAAATGAAAAAGTGCCATTTGTTACATTGTGTATTATACTTTGAACGTATGTATATGTGAAATTAGTATTAAAGATAAACATTGATGAAGACATTAGACCACACAGTGATTGACCAATTGATTAAGATCCCTAGCTATCCTATATTTACACATAGGTGAAGCGCTGTTTATATTTTCCCTTAATTAGACCACACAGTATAATATTTCTGACAATGATTTTAAAAATCGAGTGATGTTTGATTCAAGATAATCTTAAGATGATAGCTCAAAGGGATAGTCTACGTAACATTGAACTGTCATGAATCATATATAGCATAAATTGAAATCACCTTTTTACTGTCATGCTATTTTCATTGTTTTTCTTCCTTCTCTTGAATTTCATTTTCATTAAGAAATTTCATCTTATATGCCAGCCCATTTTTTAACACCTGTGTAGGGGTGGTGTTTAAAACTAGACTGCAATCAGAAAGGGTTACACAGGTGCAGAGAGAAAACTGGCCCAGCTCTTAAAATATCAATTGATTGCAAATAAATACATATGATACCCTGATTATATGTTATATTCGCAATTATTATTGCTCAAAATAATTATATATTTACACTATATACATATAGTGGTATAAATAAACACAGAGAAATAAAAGACAACATTGTTTAAAACAAAAAAAGGAATTTAGGGACATGTAAATATGTTTGCAATATATTTCTGACATTACACATATATATATATATATATATATATATATATATATATATATATATATATATATACACACACACAAGTATGTGCAAAGATATACAGTATGTACAAATTGTAGCATTAATAATCATTTTAAATAAAAAGAAAAAATGTAAGATAGGCTTATCATGATTTATAGAAATACAAATACACATTCATTTATGTGAAAATATCATATCAGATATTTTGTATAACAAATAAATAGAAAAATAATTTTCTATGAGATATTATTGTTTGTCCAGGTATAAATATATATATTTCTTGGACATTAACAGATGAAAAATAAAATATTAGCTTTAGAGAAATGTTCTTGTTCATGGACAGTAATGAAATGGTATAAATAAAGTTGGAAAAAACAGAATATCCACGACATCGATGACTCTTATTTATCCACAGTCCGATGCTCATTGAGCCGTACTTGACGCGTGTGTTAAAAAAAAAAAAAAAAAAAATACTTAACCCACTTTAATATAACCCCTGTCAGGTTTAGCACACAGGCAGAACACATTATTGCGCTAAACCCTACAGGAGTTGTATTAAGGTATGTTAAATATTTTATATAAAATATTTAAAAATATTAATACAAAAAATAACGTTAATAAAACTTTCAACTTGTAATATAAGCACTATTTAGCGCACAAGCAATATCCATTGAAAGTATAGTAACATAACCAAGCACACACACCTAAAAGAACATCCAGGCACTAATCAACATAATAGGCAATCCTCACATTTAATTACATATACACAAAGACTATCAAATATATATATATATATATATATATATATACACATATACAGACTGTGTATATATATATATATATATATATATATATATATATATATATATATATAGATAGATAAACATAGTCTCAATTACAATAAAAACGCAAACACATCAACTAAATATACACCAGTACATATATATATATATATATATATACAGTATATATATATATATATATATATATATATATATATATAGAGAGAGAGAGAGAGAGAGAGAAAATATATATATATATATATATATATATATATATATATATATATATATATATATATATATATATATATATATATATATATATACACATACACAGTTGTGCTCATAAGTTTACATACCCTGGCAGAATTTATGATTTCTTGGCCATTTTTCAGAGAATATGAATGATAACACAAAAACTTTTCTTTCACTCATGGTTAGTGTTTGGCTTAAGCCATTTATTATCAATCAACTGTGTTTACTCTTTAAATCATAATGACAACAGAAACTACCCAAATGACCCTGATCAAAATTTTACATACCCTGGTGATTTTGGCCTGATAACATGCACACAAGTTGACACAAAGGGGTTTGAATGGCTTTTAAAGGTAACCATCCTCACCTGTGATCTGTTTGCTTGTAATTAGTGTGTGTGTATAAAAGGTCAATGAGTTTCTTGATTCCTGACAGACCCTTGCATCTTTCATCCAGTGCTGCACTGACGTTTCTGGATTCTGAGTCATGGGGAAAGAAAAAGGATTGTCAAAGGATCTGCAGGAAAAAGGTAGTTGAACTGTATAAAACAGGAATTTTAATTAATGTAATGGGGATTAATTTAGGGGATGTTAGGTTAGTGGGCTTAGTGATTAGTTATTTGCGTTGTGGGGCATGGCGGATTAGGGGTTAATAGTTTTAATAGCTATTAACCCCTAATCCACCGTGCCCCACAACACAAACTAGCTATTAAAACTATTAACTTCTAATCCGCCATGCCCCACAACGCAAACTAGCTATTAAAACTATTAACCCCTAATCCGCCATGTCCTACAACGCAAATAACTAATCACTAAGCCCCCTAACCTAACATCCCCTAAATTAACCCCCATTACATTAATTAAAATAATCCTAAATTAAATCCTAAATGGCGTCACTTGCATTCCTATTGGCTGATTTGGATCTTCAAATTTAAATCAGCCAGTAGGATGAGAGCTACTGAAATCCTATTGGCTGATTAGAACAGCCAATAGGATTTCAGTAGCTCTCATCCTATTGGCTGATTTGAATTTGAAGATCCAAATCAGCCAATAGGAATGCAAGTGACGCCTTTTTTAAACACGTATCTTGCATTCAATCCTCAGTGTGCGGTGGTGATCGTACAAAGAGGATCCTCCACGCTCCATGGTTCTGCGGTCCAAGTTCTTCAGTTCCGCGGTCATCTCCGCTCCGCGCCGGCTTGGTCCTGGATGAAGATGGAAGATGTCACCAGCTCCAAGAAGACTTCACCGCCGACTGGAAGAGGACCTTCTCCACCGGACTTCAGGAACGGTAAGTACCTATTTGGGACCTAGAGTTAGTTTTTTGTTTTTTTTTTGGGTGGTTTTTATTTTTTAGATTTATTTATTTATAAAATATTTTACCAGGAAGGCTACATTGAGATTTCTCTCGTTTTCAAGTATGTCCTGGGATCACAAAACATTTCAATTGATACAATAGGGTACAATAAAATACAAAAACAATAATAATACACAATATATGCAAACATAGAACAGGTAGGAAATATATAATCAACCATGACAGGTGCATTCTGTTTTGAGATATGTAGAGAGGGATCTCTTAAAGGATATTAGGCTTGGGGAAGGTTTGAAAGTGTGCGGGAGGTCATTCCATAACTGTGGCACTCTGTAGGAAAAGGAGGATTGAGCTGCTTTATTTTTGTATTGAGGCAAGCTAAATAATGTGCTGGTACTGGATCGGAGGTTATAGGAGGTGGGAATAGCCGGGGAGAGCATTCTGCTCAGGTAGGGTGGGAGCTTCCCAGAAAGGCTCTTAAACACAAGGCAGGAAAGATGGAGGGTGCATCTGGATTCCAGCGTCAGCCAGTTTAGTTCTTTTAGCATGTCACAATAGTGGGTCCTGTAGTTACATTGTAGCACAAATCGGCAGAACGAGTTATACAATGTATTAAGTTTATTAAGGTGAGTTTGCGGTGCAGGTGCGTATACTACGTCCCCATAATCCATGATAGGCATCAGCATCTGCTGTACAATCTTTTCTTTTACTGTAGGTCTGAGGCAAGATTTGTTTCTGTACAGAGCACCTAGTTTTGGATAAAGTTTAGATGCAAGTTTTTCTATGTGGAGTCCAAAAGATAGATTAGGGTCTAACAACATACCCAAGTATTTGAAAGAGTGGAATGCCGTCAGCGTGCAATTGGATTTTGTTTTGATGCGTAGATGGGAATTTTGTAATTTGTGTAATTTAGGTCTCGTTCCAAAGATCATTGTGACAGTTTTGTCAGTGTTTAGGAAGAGTTTGTTTTTTGAGATCCACTTTTCTACCTCTGTGAACTGGTCTTGGAGCACTGCTTCAAGCTGCTGCAAATCGGAATTGTTTACCGTGTCATCTGCATACATGTGTACAGTTGAGGATTTGCAGACATTAGGCAGATCATTTATAAATAATGTGAATAGTAGGGGGCCGAGAATGGAACCTTGGGGAACACCACACGTGACTGGGAGAGGGAGGGAGTCACTGTTAGAAATGGAGACATATTGTGATCGATCCGATACATATGATCGAAACCAGCAATACCAGAGTTTTTTAGTTTGAGCAGTAGTATGTCATGGTCTACTGTGTCAAAGGCCTTTGCAAAATCAAGGAAAATAGCTCCAGTTAGTTCTCCTTGTTCCATGCCAGTTTGGATGTCGTTGCAAACTTTTAGGAGGGCAGTTGTAGTGGAGTGATTCAGGCGAAAACCTGATTGATCAGGGGTCAGATAGTTAGAAAGTTGGTAATACTCGCATAATTGCGTATGGACGCATTTTAGGGATTTTGGGCACTGAAAAAGAGCTGAATACCTTTTTAAGGGCAATAAAAGAGCTTAATGCCTTTTTAAGGGCAATGCCCATACCAATTCCACTTTAGGGGCAATGGGTAGCTTAGGATTTTTTAGTGTTCATTTTTTTTATTTTGGTTTTTGTTTTTACTGTTAGAGGGGGGACTTTTTAAGGTAAAAGCTGTTTAACTTTGGGCAATGCCCTACAAAAGGCTCTTTTTAATGGCTATTGGTAGTTTAGATTAGGGGTTGTTTTTATTTTGGGGGGCTTTTTATTTTCTTAGGCCTAGATTTAGAGTTTTGCAGTAGCCGTCAAAACTAGCGTTAGAGGCTCCTAACGCTGTTTTTTTCCGCCCTCTGGTATTTAGAGTTTAGTTACCGACACTCAAAAATCACCCAACGCACAAATCTCTACCGACAGCTCAGACCCAGTAGTTAACATCTACCGACAAAATAAACATCCACGAATCACAAAACAAATATTACACAAAGTACACTTACACTCATACAAACACTACACTATTTTTATTTTTCAGATTTAATATTTTTTCATCAAAATAGAAAGGATCAAAGTTGCGAGATCTCGGGTGTTAGAAAAAAAAAAACAACACAAATCCATTTTGCCATTGACTAACATTGACACACGGGAAAACTCACTCATATAGCTACATCTAACTAATAATATTATCACAAACATACACTCATCGATGCATACAAAAAATATACACCACATTACATACACAAACAAGTTTTTTTTTATGAACACGATTTAGCTACTTTTTCACATAAGACCATGACGTCACTCACTTTACGAGGAAAACCAGTCTTTGAATTTTTTTTACCAAAATTGTGAGCCTCCATTGACTTCTATGGGGAAGACGTGCTCGTGCACGCGACAGACAGATTTCCATAACGCACGCAAAAAGCGTAGACAAAAAAACTCCAAATACCAGCGCTAGAAATCGGAAAAAAAACATGCTTTTCTGCGTTAGACCCAGCTATGACAAATAGATCAAGAAATGACTATTTCCCTATGGTGGACTTATGGATTTTACTTATTGAATATTCACAACAGCATTAAATTGTTTCATACTTTTACATTACATCAACTACAAATCAACATCACTAGTAACAAACATTTTTACAAATAAAATCACATGTAAACGGACACAAAAATAATTACAACATTTCAGGATTCACAAACAGTACACAATGGGAAACACCTCTCATTTACCTTTATTATTGCATTTAATTTATTCAACTCATATGCTTGCAGCAACAGCATATCTACATAGGCTTAACACATGATCAGTCATGGATGCACATACATTACTTTTACCATTCACTCATACATGTGCATTCAAATGATGGGGGAAAAACACATTACATTCTCTATAGCAGTGCTTTCCAAACTGTGTGTCGGGACACACTAGTGTGTCAGCAGCAGTGTGTAGGTGTGTCCCTGCTTCAGCACAAATTTTTTAAATTTTTTATTTTTTTGGTTTCCGACTTTCTGCCTGCTATGCATATCACATGGTTGATACGTGATTGATACCTAGTGGGTCACAGATCATCTTAACCAATTGGCGCAGCTCAGTGGGAACTGAAACTATTCCCATTGGCGGCTTTGGCGGGACATTGGCTCCTGACTGCACGTGAAGTCTCCTTAATTGGCTCGTGACTGCATGTGTAGTCAGTGAGTGGGACAGCAGTGTGTTTGCAGCGCAGACAGTAGTCAATCGTACTCACGGAGCTCTGAGGGCGGCAGCTTAAATGCTGAGCTTAATTCAGAAGTCACAGTGTGGTATTTTTGCAGCTAGCTCCCAGTAGTGCATTGCTGTTCCTGCTCTTGATATATGGATAGGAAGTGGAAGCTTACAAATGCTTGATGATGAAATGTGCATGTCTTTATCTAATATTTCACCAAATATTCAGAAACTGTGTTCATCCTATCAACCTCATACACCCCATTAAAATAGTAAGTAGCTATTGGTGTTAATAAACTTATTTTTAATTCTTGCACATACATAATGTTACTTGTAAAAACATTTCATTATTATATAATTTATGTATGTGTCCGTATCTCTTAAAACAAGTTAATTTAATCTCCTTTTTGCTAATACAACTGAATTAATTACTGTGTCGCGAAATGATGTAGGTCTAAAAAGTGTGTCACCAACATGAAAAGTTTGGAAAGCTCTGCTCTATAGGAATCACAAAACAGAACATATGGATTTTACTGTACTTTTAACATCATGATTCCATCACAATAAACCATTAGGAATTACGTACAAGAAGAACATGATTACACCAGATTACAGATGTCACTTTATGGGAAGGAACAACAATGCCAGACCGCTATATAGAAGTCAGCATATGTGGGACACAATCACAATATATACGTATATAAAACACACATTTATATTTTATTCAGCACACAATAACAATGTAGTACAATACAACAACACAATGAGGATTTCAGAACTACATAGGCAGGTTAATAATATGATGATGTCATTAGAAGATTCAACCATACACATTACAGATTCACGACTGTACCGCCCCTTTCAGAAATTTACCACTCAATACTACAATACTACATATACGTAAACAACAGTTTGGAACAGCATTATTAGGGCGATTTGAATGGGACAATTAATAAATATTGTCAGCTCGCAAATCACTTATATATATAATACTACAGATGACAGCCGGAAGTTCTTCAGTATTAGTGCCATTTGAATGGGACGCATACAATACAGTATTGACAGCTCGGCAATCACTTATATATACAATACTACAGATGACAGCCGGAAGTTCCTCAGTATTATTGCCATTTGAATGGGACGCATACAATATTGACATCTCAGCAATCACTTATATATATAATACTACAGATGACAGCCGGAAGTTATTCAGTATTAGTGCGATTTTAAAGGGACGCATACAATATTGACATCTCGTCAATCACTTATATATACAATACTACAGATGACAGCCGGAAGTTCTTCAGTATTATTGCCATTTTAATGGGACGCATACAATATTGACATCTCGGCAATCACTTATATATACAATACTACAGATGGCAGACGGGAAGTTCTGAATTATTATTGCGATTTGAAAGGGACGCGTACAATATTGACATCTCGGCAATCACTTATATATACAATGCTACAGATGGCAGATGTTACTTTATCGTTTACAAACAATGTTGCAGCAACATTGATCGATCACATTCGATGCACATTATACACAAATATGCACTTTCATTCATGTTAGCCTGGACGTGTGCTTGTTACTATAAGATCGCGTTTAAGAAATATTGATTACGCATATGATCAAACATTACAAACATGCACTGTATGTGTGATATTTTACACTTTCACATTGAGATTCATTGGGGGAAAACAACATTTCAGCAAACACCAAAAAAACGCCCACTTTGAAAGCATTCGCGCCGCTCACATACAAACAAGTGAATACAATTAGCAATCATTACAAACTCACTACCATTGGACTAATTGTACTAATTTGCATACCTTGTTACGCCTTGCTCTGCTGTTTGGAAAGATGGATGATGACGATATGGTAGACGCTGCTGGTGCTGCTATTGGCGAACTAGCTGTTGATAGAATCAGGCAGCCTCGGCGTCTCCGAGTGAGACGAAGGGCTCGTCTGGTTCGCGGTCCTCGTGTCTACAGGGTGAGACCCACCTTGGAAAACATGAGCGACTTTGAGGTTTATGATAAGTATCGGCTCAATCGCGAACAGCTCATTGGCCTTTACGGTCTTCTTAAACCTCATTTGGAGCCACGTATAAGAATAAGGACTGCTGTTCCCGGCATGAGTAAGATACTAAGTTGTCTTTACGTCCTGGCCTCCGGGAGTTTTCAATCAGGAGAAATGTACATGCATGGCCTGTCTCAAGGTACATTCTCTGTGGTGTTTGAAAAATTTCTGGACGCCATGGTACGTATCAGTAAGCAATACATAGGATTCCCACAAAAATATGGTGATTGGAGGCGCCTGAAGCGGGAATTCTTTGATATTGCTGAATTGCCCAATGTCTTGGGAGCCATAGATTGTACCCACATTGCGCTGCGTGCTCCAATTGATGACTTGCCCTTCAGAAATCGCAAACATTTTCATAGCCTCAACGTGCAGTATGTTTGTGACGCACGGATGAGGATTATGCATGTGTGTGCGAATTTTGGAGGAGCTTGTCATGATGCCCGCATCCTCTCTCTGTAGTCCCTGTGGCGGCCGTTTGAGGAAAGACAAATGCCCTCTGGTTATCTCGTTGGTGAGTATTTGTGCACAACATGGTTAATTAGTTAGACAATTGCCACTGTAGTTTTAAAATGTTAGCGTAATGTTCAGCTATAGGATGCAATTTAACCATTTATTTTTTATTTCCGCAAATGTCTAGTTTTAGTTCAATGCAGATATGTAGCATGTCTTACCTTAAATGCTCAGAGAATGCAATGTAACCATTTAGTTGGTATTTTACACAAGGTCTGGTTTAGGAGAAATACGCATATGTAGCATGTCTTAGCTGAAATGGGAAGATAGCAGCAAATGCAATTTAACCATGTCATTGTCTCTTTCCGCTAATGTCTACTTTTAGTTCAATGCAGATATGTAGCATGTCTTACCTTAAATGCTCAGATAGAGAATGCAATGTAACCATTTAGTTGGTATTTTACACAAGGTCTGGTTTAGGAGAAATACGCATATGTAGCATGTCTTAGCTGAAATGGGAAGATAGCAGCAAATGCAATTTAACCATGTCATTGTCTCTTTCCGCTAATGTCTACTTTTAGTTCAATGCAGATATGTAGCATGTCTTAGCTGAAATGGGAAGATAGAGAATAATATTGAACTAGATTATTCTTTTAAAAAATAAACATTTGTTAGTGGATTATTGTGTACACAAACTTTTTTTGGAATAGAAATACATTTTTGACGATTAAGTTTGAATTATGTTCTGTTCATAATTTATAGGTGATTCTGGTTACATGAGCCACCCTTGGCTTATTACTCCCTTACGTAGCCCTACTGATGTGGCTGAGGAGGGCTACAATAGGGCTCATAAGAGAACCAGGGCGGTGGTTGAACGAATGTTCGGGCTCCTGAAGATGAGGTTCAGGTGCCTTGACAGGTTGGGAGGAGCCCTCCAGTACAACCCAAAGAAGGTGGCTAAGATCGTTATAGCCTGTAGTGTCCTGCATAATATTGCACTGCGGGCTGGGATGCTGCAGGCCGTCCAGGCACACCGAAACCTCCTCAGAGATGAGGAGGACGATCCAATTCTACAGGGGCCATTCCGGGACGAGGGGCTCAATGTCAGAGCAGACATCATCAACCGCCATTTTAGACGGTAAATAATAGAAGTTAGATTGGAGTATTGTCAATAGATGTGAACTCTAGGGAAATGACAAGTAGAGAATTGTGCAAACATGTTAGAATTGTTCATCAAATGCTAAAAATGTGTTTCATTTATTAATATAGGTGATGCTCTGGTCATTGGGTCCTGTAGCGAGTCTTTGCCATCTGGTTTTTAAAGAGGACATCAGCTGGTAATTGCTGGCATGAATTGTACACAAATACATCATATGGCATACATTTTCAAAACTAGTATTTAGTTTACACATTACTTAAAATGTAAATACTCAGAAAGGGATCCTCTAGCATAACTATCCTCTAGCATGACTATGGTTAAAAGTCACACAGAGGTTCGTTCTGCTCAATATGACTCATCTTCACACTTGATAGAACATAACACAAGATGCTACACACGCTTAGTAAGCTAGTGACAGAAATTGATTCAGAAATGGGGGGTGGGAGAGGGGTACAGAACTGATTCATACACTTGTAGTAGTAATTTTTATAAACCTTTTTATGCCATTAGGGAGATGACTTCATGTAAAGACTGAAAGGGAAGAATTCGAAGAATGACAGTGAAGAATTCCCAGACTGACAGTGGAAAAAGACAAGATTGAAATTGAAGAATACCAATGGGATCATGTCTGGCATTATCTTTCAAATCTGCTGACCTTGAAAACCATACAAAGACATGTTCACATGGTAAGTGCCAACTATTTGATAGAATAAGGCTGTGGAGGCATCCTATTGGAGACACTTAGATTATTTTTTAATTTTTAGATGGTATTTCACAGTCCTCTATTTTTGAAATGATGAATAAGACACCTATTGAAGATCAACTGTTTTCTCCAGAATTGACTTTCAAAGACCATGCATTATCCAGGTTGGTTACCAATGCATGATAGTTAAGAATCACAGGAAGAATGTAGAATATTTGTAGCTTACATACATTAGTCATACTTTGTTCATAATTAGATATTTAGGTATCACAATCAGACACTTAGATTAATGTTTTAATTTTTAGATGGGTTTTCAGTGGCATTGCTTTACACATGTTGGTCAAAATGAAATGTGAATTGTTATATATGTGAAGAATACAGTATTCTTATTTTCAATATTATACATAATAAAAAAAAAGACTAGCAGAATAAAAAAAATAACATATGTCCATCAATTGATGAGAATGAAATAACACAAAAAATTAATTAAAGCTACAGTAAACAAAACAACTGATTGAAAATAAGAGTACAGGATATATTTATCATGAATTTAATTGAGGAAACAATTAACTCATGGGACTACCAAAAGATTATTAGTTTTTAATTGATTTGCTAATAATTTAAAGATTTTAAACATGGCATGATTTGTATTAATGATATCCAATCCTCATTTAATATATTACAGATCTGGATGTTGGTGCTGGAACCTCAAGCCAGGGCTTGTCACAGTATGGTATGTCTCATTTTAATTGACATTTGTCTTAGAAACATGGACAGAACATTACATACTAAATCCACATTGTTCAATATTTATATGTGTCTGCAAAATGTATTAGTAAAATATTTACAAATAAGAATAAAAAAAAAACCCATAGGATTACATTGTAATACTAATCTGAATTTTTATAGTTTTTAAGATATCCCATCTATTCTTGATATCTTCATTTTAATGGAAGATTCTTTGAATGTCCAATTTATATTCTTCCCCTGTGTATTGCTTAATCTTATTTGGATACATTTTGACAAAATACACACACTTTTGCATATGTTTTGATTTTAAAAATATAGATTAAATTTTTGAAATTGATCACATCATTTAAGGGACATGCCAACTAAATTTTACATTGAATGATTTGGAAACGTGATTTTATTGTTTTGTTTAAACATTTTATGAGCTACATTGGTTCAGTCTATTGTTTTAGTTCTTCTAAAAAAATATTTATTTTGGTTTAGGTTAAACAATGCATTACTGGTATTATCCGGCGTTTTTTTTCTGCATAAATTGGCATTTTGACAAAAGTTAAAATCATGTGTTCAGATAACAGTAGTACATAGTTTCAAAAAGTATACAATTACACATTTTGAGCTTCATGTCCCTTTAATAGAGGAAAATTAAATAATTCTTAGGATATCCTTAACTAAAATATTAGATTGTAATTGCATGCTCCATCCCATTCATTACATCAACATATGGAGTAGAGAATTCATTAACAGCAACATTGTCAAATCCATATATTTTTATATTAAAGGGACACTGAGCTAAAATTATTAATGTTGTCATTCAGATAGAGCATGCAATATTAATCAACATTTAAATATAATACTATAATAATATTTAAAATATTATATTGCTAAATGTATTTTAAAATCAAGAATGTACGTTTATCTGCAGCTCCATTTTGGTTGACCAACCTGGGTTTTTATTGATGATTGGTGGATACCTTCAACAAACAATATTTATTGAATCCAATATTGCTTATCTGCCTTTAAGATTAAAATGTAGCAAAATTAAAATTATAATAGGAGTCAATGTTAAATCATTTGTAACAGTTTGAACAGTGAAATCAATGATTGAAATAAATCATGTCAGTGTCCCTTTAATAAACAATAGATTCATTAATCCTTACATTCTTTGGATTAGACAATATTGATATATAATTCACATATTCACTGTTGGAGTTACTTTATAGATATAAGCATACTCTAACAGCACCATGATTACATATTTGTACTAATCAATTTGGTTTGGTATTGTGATCAATATGTGTTGTGTCCTAAACAAGATTACTGTACATTGCACAAATGGCTCGATGTGCCACATGTCTTTGTTTATATTTGTCAACAGCTGTTATTCAAAATGTGGTTTGTGTGTATTCTTTTAAGAACATTGATCAATGGGTATATTTAGATATGCAATAGCATCGTATGAGATGAGTTTGATGTCTAATATAGTCACAAATTAAACATATGTTAAATACATAATTTTTTACAGAATCCCCTTGATTCAATCAAGCATTTTTTTTTCTAATGACTGCTCTATTCTTCACATTTTCAAGTTGATTATTCTTATAAATCGAGACAGATGTGATTTAGTGCTATCCCAAATGTGTTCACTAATATATATCTATATCATTCATAGAGAGAGTTGTTGTGGGGAGCCCAGAGGGATCCAACACCGACACAGAGCTGCCTTTGCATTTATATGTCATTGAAGGTGTATTGGTAATCAATATTATGAGCATGATTCTGATGAAGCATAACATTTGAAACAAACATATAATTTACTCCTCTGATTATATATTAATTTTATTTTAATATTGAAAGATTAAGAATTAAAACTTTCTTAGTCTACACCTTTGTTATTCAGAAGATGTATAGCATATGTTTGTTTCCATGTTCAATTTTGACGACAATCATCAAGTGATACACACATGAGAAATCTTAAATGTTCAATGTACTATGCTTTTATGATTTTAAAATTAATACAAACAATAAACCGAAAATCTGAATCATTGAGAATAACAAATCTAATGTCATTTGTATGCTCCATCAAAATGATGTAAATCATAACTTTGGGTGTGTATATCTTTAATGCAACATTGATGTGTGTCTTTGAGCAACAGTAACATATGTTATAATATCTGATCCTAACGTGTACACAACATGTTATGTTTTACAGAGATTGATTTAACATGTGGGACAGAGGAGTAAGAGGCTCCCTTGAAGTCTGATGGTATGTGAAATATATCTAACATGTATCCAACATGTTTCTTTATTGGAAATCATTTTATTGAAGACATTCAAAGTCTACAGCTTTTGCACTTTAAAAAGGAATATTATTTGTCTGTTCAAATACACTACTGCCCCCTTTATATATCAGGCAGCATGAAGATATGCTTGGATTTGTTTAAATATTTGGATTTCTAATTCATGCCATCATGATGTCACATGCATATTCCAGGCCAAACCACAATAATCATTTCTCCAACATTGGTGTGTCCGGTCCACGGCGTCATCCATTACTTGTGGGATATTCTCCTCCCCTACAGGGAAAGGCAAGGAGAGCACACAGCAAGAGCTGTCCATATAGCTCCCCCTCTGGCTCCGCCCCCCAGTCATTCTCCTTGCCGCTCTGAACAAGTAGCATCTCCACGGGGATGGTGAGGAGTTTGTGGTGTTAGTTGTAGTTTTTTATTTCTTCTATCAAGAGTTTGTTATTTTAAAATAGTGCTGGTATGTACTATTTACTCTGAAACAGAAAGAGATGAAGAGTTCTGTTTAAAAGAGGAGTATGATTTTAGCAGCAGTAACTAAAATCGATTGCTGTTCCCACACAGGACTGTTGAGATGAGAGAACTTCAGTTGGGGGGAACAGTTTGCAGACTTTTCTGCTCAAGGTATGACTAGCCATTTTCTAACAAGACTGTGTAATGCTGGAAGGCTGTCATTTTTCCCTCATGGGGATCGGTAAGCCATTTTCTTAGACTTAGAAAGAATAAAGGGCTTATTATGGGCTATTAACTGGTGGACACTCTTAAGGGCTAAATCGATTGTTTATTTAAGTTTTTATTTAAAGTTTGAAGTGGATTTCACACTTTTATTATTTGGGGAACGTTTTTTATCGCCAGGCACTAGTTAAGACAACTTCCCAGTCAGGAAGGGCCTTTCACTGTATTAGGCAGAGCCTCATTTTCGCAACATTTTTGCACAGTTTCTTTTAAGTACAGTGCATGCAGATGCATGTGAGAGGGTCTGGTGTCCACTGAAAAAATTCCTAGAAGGCTTGAAATACCCCCCTGGAATAGTTGAAGTCACAACAAAGGCTGTGGCTGGGACTGTAGTGGGGTTAAAATTGCAAACGGCTCCGGTTTCCACATTTTAAGGGTTAACAGCTTGGGGTGCAATACTTTGAATGCATTAAGACACTGTGGTGAAAATTTGGTAAAGATTGGATAATTCCTTCATAGTTTTTCACATATTCAGTAATAAACTGTGCCCTGTTTAACATTTAAAGAGACAGTAACGGTTTTGTTTTAAAACGGTTTTTGTACTTTATTAACCAGTTTAAGCCTGTTTAACATGTCTGTACCTTCTGATAGATCATGTTCTGTATGTATGGAAGCCCTTAAGTTAGCTAATTCCTTTATTTTAGATTCCGCTTTGCAGTTAGCAAGATTAGCGGCGAAAAATTCAGGGTTTGCAATTGTGGCGCGCAGAGCGCTCTGGCTAAAGTCTTGGTCGGCGGATGTATCTTCCAAGACAAAATTGCTTAATATCCCTTTCAAAGGTAAGACCCTTTTTGGGGCCAGAATTGAAAGAAATTATTTCAGACATCACTGGGGGAAAGGGCCATGCCCTCCCACAGGATAGGCCTTTCAAGGCTAAGAATAAGTCCAATTTTCGTTCCTTTCGCAATTTCAGGAACGGACCGGCTTCTAACTCGGCAGCCTCTAGACAAGAGGGTAACGCTTCCCAGACTAAACCAGCTTGGAAACCAATGCAAGGCTGGAATAAGTGTAAACAGGCCAAGAAGCCTGCTGCTGCTACCAAGACAGCATGAAGGGGTAGCCCCCGATCCGGGACCGGATCTAGTAGGGGACAGACTCTCTCTCGTTGCTCAGGCTTGGGCAAGAGATGTTCAGGATCCCTGGACACTAGAAATAGTCTCTCAGGGTTATCTTCTAGAATTCAAGGAACTACCCACAAGGGGAAGGTTCCACATTTCTCACTTATCTTCAAACCAAATAAGTAGACAGGCATTCTTACATTGTGTAGAAGACCTGTTAAAGATGGGAGTGATACACCCAGTTCCAACTGTGGAACAAGGTCAGGGGTTTTTACTCAAATCTGTTTGTAGTTCCCAAAGAAGAGGGAACTTTCAGACCAATTCTGGATTTAAAAATTCTAAACAAATTTCTCAGAGTTCCATCGTTCAAAATGGAAACCATTCGAACAATTTTACCTACAATCCAGGAGGGTCAATATATGACTACCGTGGATTTAAAGGATGCGTATCTACATATTCCTATCCACAAAGATCATCATCAGTTCCTAAGGTTCGCATTTCTGGACAAACATTATCAGTTCGTGGCTCTCCCATTCGGACTAGCCACTGCTCCCAGAATTTTCACAAAGGTGCTCGGGTCCCTTCTAGCGGTCAACATCCTGGAACTGAGAGCGATATTCAATGCTCTCCGGGCTTGGCCTCATGTAGCGAAGGCCGGATACATAAGATTCCAGTCAGATAACATGACGACTGTAGCTTACATCAACCATCAGGGAGGAACAAGGAGTTCCTTGGCGATGAGAGAGGTATCCAAGATCATCAAATGGGCGGAGGATCACTCCTGCCACCTATCTGCAATCCACATCCCAGGAGTAGACAACTGGGAGGCGGATTATCTGAGTCGTCAGATTTTCTATCCGGGGGAGTGGGAACTCCACCCGGAGGTGTTTGCCCAGTTGACTCAATTATGGGGCATTCCAGACATGGATCTGATGGCGTCTCGTCAGAACTTCAAGGTTCCTTGCTACGGGTCCAGATCCAGGGATCCCAAGGCCACTCTAGTGGATGCATTAGTGGCGCCTTGGTCGTTCAACCTAGCTTATGCGTTTCCACCGTTCCCTCTCCTTCCCAGGCTTGTAGCCAGGATCAGACAGGAGAAGGCCTCAGTGATTCTGATAGCTCCTGCTTGGCCGCGCAGGACTTGGTATGCAGACCTGGTGAATATGTCATCGGCTCCACCATGGAAGCTACCTTTGAGACAGGATCTTCTAGTACATGGTCCATTCGAACATCCAAATCTAATTTCTCTGCAGCTGACTGCTTGGAAATTGAACATTTGATTTTATCCAAGCGTGGGTTTTCAGATTCAGTGATAGATCCAGAAAACCTGTGTCTAGAAAGATTTACCATAAAATATGGAAAAGATATATCTGTTGGTGTGAATCCAAGGGATTCTCCTGGAGTAAGATTAAAATTCCTAAGATCCTCTCCTTTCTCCAAGAAGGTTTGGATAAGGGATTGTCAGCGAGTTCTCTAAAAGGACAGATTTCTGCTTTATCTGTCTTGTTATACAAACGACTGGCAGCTGTGCCAGAGGTACAAGCTTTTGTACAGGCTTTGGTCAGAATCAAACCTGTTTACAGACCCTTGACTCCTCCTTGGAGTCTAAATTTGGTTCTTTCAGTTCTTCAGGGGGTTCTGTTTGAACCCTTACATTCCATAGATATCAAGTTGCTATCTTGGAAAGTTCTGTTTTTGGTTGCTATTTCTTCTGCTAGAAGAGTTTCTGGATTATCTGCTTTGCAGTGTGATCCACCCTATCTGGTGTTCCATTCAGATAAGGTTATTTTGCGTACCAAGTCTGGTTTTCTTCCAAAAGTTGTTTCCAACAAGAATATTAACCAGGAAATAGTTGTTCCTTCTCTGTGCCCGAATCCAGTTTCAAAGAAGGAACGTTTGTTACACAATTTAGATGTAGTCCGTGCTTTAAAGTTATATTTAGAAGCAACAAAGAATTTTAGACAAACCTCATCCTTGTTTGTCGTTTACTCTGGTAAGAGGAGAGGACAAAAAGCTATTGCTACCTCTCTTTCTTTCTGGCTGAAAAGCATTATCCGATTGGCTTATGAGACTGCCGGACGGCAGCCTCCTGAACGAATCACAGCTCACTCCACTAGGGCTGTGGCTTCCACATGGGCCTTCAAGAATGAGGCTTCTGTTAATCAGATATGTAAGGCAGCGACTTGGTCTTCTCTGCACACTTTTGCCAAATTTTACAAATTTGATATTTTTGCTTCTTCGGAGGCTGTTTTTGGGAGAAAGGTTTTTACAAGCCGTGGTGCCTTCTGTTTAGGTAACCTGATTTGCTCCCTCCCTTCATCCGTATCCTAAAGCTTTGGTATTGGTTCCCACAAGTAATGGATGACGCCGTGGACCGGACACACCAATGTTGGAGAAAACAGAATTTATGCTTACCTGATAAATTACTTTCTCCAACGGTGTGTCCGGTCCACGGCCCGCCCTGGTTTTTTAATCAGGTTTGAAAAATTTTTCTTTTTCTTTATACACTACAGTCACCACGGCACCCTATAGTTTCTCCTTTGTCTCCTAACCGTCGGTCGAATGACTGGGGGCGGAGCCAGAAGGGGAACTATATGGACAGCTCTTGCTGTGTGCTCTCCTTGCCTTTCCCTGTAGGGGAGGAGAATATCCCACAAGTAATGGATGACGCCGTGGACCGGACACACCGTTGGAGAAAGTAATTTATCAGGTAAGCATAAATTCTGTTTTTATAATTGTACAGACAGTCCCCTGCCCAGTCCCCTGCCCACTCCCCTGCCCCTCCACAGACCACAGACCCTCCCGGCCCTTCCCATTTTTCCTATCCTGTCCCTCCCAAAAAACGCCACTTCCTCCCCCTTCGCCCCTCTCCCCATCTTTTGGCCCGTACAGCTACCCCAGCTGCCCAGCCCCAACTCTCCACTCCCCAGCTGTACGGGCTACCCCAGAGCAGCAGCCCATCCCTCCCCAACCCAATCCCATCCCTCCCCAACCCAATCCCATCCCTCCCCAACCCAATCCCATCCCTCCCCCCTGTCTCAACCTTCATTGTCCTTCCCAGGCACAGCTGTAAGTATCATTCTAAATCAACATTATAAGATACTTAAAGGTACACTGAAGAAAAATTGTTTCTATTGTGATTCAAATAGAGCATGCAATGTTAATCAAATTTATAATTTACTACTCTTATCAATTATTCTTCATTCTCTTGCTATCTTTATTGAAACAAAGAAATGCCTCTAATTATTTTTTATTAAAACAAAATCTGGACGTCATTTCTTTATTGTTGGATGAATGTATCCATCAATCAGCAGGGACAACCAAAGTTGATACCCAAAAATGGCCTGCCCTATAAACTTACATTCTTGCATTTAAAATATAGCTAGAGAATTCAAACATTTAAAGAATACGAGTAAATTAATAATTCTTTTTAATGTCATGCTCTATCTGAATCAGTAACTAAAATATTTAGGTTTAGTGTCCCTTTAATTTGATATCACTACATATACCAATCACCACTACTTGGATCCAACAATTTATGTACAAATGTTCATACATTATCTCTTGTATAACCCAGTGGGAATGTAATTTCTTCTGGTTGCTATGTTTACACAGCTTGTCCTCAACGCCAAAATGTTTAAGGATAGGTGTGCCTACCACAGTATAACTAAAATATTTAAATTGCTAAAGTACAATGTAAATCCTTTTACAAGATTAAAGACACTCAAGCTGTAAAAGTGGATCATCAAAAACCAATTAAAGGGGACAACATGTTGGAGTAAAATGTCCCTTTAATGGTTTAGGTCTGTCTAAATAACATATTTCATGTGTAAATAATCAATTTCATCAAATTAATTTAAAGAATGATTTGTCTTTATGATGACAATGTATCTTTGCTTATTTTTTTGTCTGTTGTGTAATTATCCTTAATATATATTTTTTTCTTTATTTTAGGCTGTGACTCAACATGGCTCACGCTAGAAGGTCTAGCACGCGTAGAGCAGGCCGTGTTGAGGAACGCAGCTGTCCTGAGAGGGATGAGCGACACCATGCAGGCCCAGCTACAGGTTCAGCATTTGACTCTCCGTCAGATGAGACAGTGGAATTCAATGCTTGAATCTGTAGCTGGACAGGCACAGGATGATGAAGGGGATGACCAGTAAGTGGAGGATCTGGAGATGCTCCAAGGGCGCAGATAAGAATCCTCCGTCCACATGTTGATGTTTGTTTTTATGGTTGCCATTTGGCCTTTTTTTATTGTTATTGTTGTGCCTGTTGCACTCTTTTACCTTGTCATATGTCTCCAATGGGGCTATGCTGGCCCTTGGCAACTCTCTTCATGGACTGTGATGCACTCTGTTACCTTGTCATATGGCTCCAATGGGGCTATGCTGGCCCTTGGCAACTCTCTTCATGGACTGTGATGCACTCTGTTACCTTGTCATATGGCTCCAATGGGGCTATGCTGGCCCTTGGCAACTCTCTTCATGGACTGCGATGCACTCTGTTACCTTGTCATATGGCTCCAATGGGGCTATGCTGGCCCTTGGCAACTCTCTTCATGGACTGCGATGCACTCTGTTACCTTGTCATATGGCTCCAATGGGGCTATGCTGGCCCTTGGCATCTCTCTTCATGGACTGTGATGCGCTCTGTTACCTTGTCATATGGCTCCAATGGGGCTATGCTGGCCCTTGGCAACTCTCTTCATGGACTGTGATGCGCTCTGTTACCTTGTCATATGGCTCCAATGGGGCTATGCTGGCCCTTGGCAACTCTCTTCATGGACTGTGATGCACTATGTTACCTTGTCATATGGCTCCAATGGGGCTATGCTGGCCCTTGGCAACTCTCTTCATGGACTGTGATGCGCTCTGTTACCTTGTCATATGGCTCCAATGGGGCTATGCTGGCCCTTGGCAACTCTCTTCATGGACTGTGATGCACTCTGTTACCTGGTCATATGGCTCCAATGGGGCTATGCTGGCCCTTGGCAACTCTCTTCATGGACTGTGATGCACTCTGTTACCTTTTCATATGGCTCCAATGGGGCTATGCTGGCCCTTGGCAACTCTCTTCATGGACTGTGATGCACTCTGTTACCTTGTCATATGGCTCCAATGGGGCTATGCTGGCCCTTGGCAACTCTCTTCATGGACTGCGATGCACTCTGTTACCTTGTCATATGGCTCCAATGGGGCTATGCTGGCCCTTGGCAACTCTCTTCATGGACTGTGATGCACTCTGTTACCTTGTCATATGTTTTCTGACATACAAATAAAAGGCATGTCATTGCACGATTCTTTGTCCTCTTTATTCATGTCATTGATTGAAACCTCTAGTTTATCTGGTTGATCCTTAAAGGGACTTTAGCAAAAATAATGGTGTTTCCTGAATCATATATGTAATACAATTGTAAATGATTTTAAGATTAACATCTCCAATGTAATTTTATTATTTGTCTTTATATATTTTTCGTAAAGCTTTATCATTGCATGATTATGATTAGCATAGTAATTCTTTTATATATGTATATATAGATTGTTATTTGTGTATATATGTATATTGCAAATTTCACATCCATGTGTGTATTTATAAACTCTGCATGAATTGATGCACCTTTATCAAATGATCTGATGATTGATACAATGATATAATCCCTGTAAAGTGTTCATTTTATTGAAATAGTATTGTCTCTGTGTATCCTCTTTTTACTAATAAAAATCATGTCCCTTTAAGTGATGCTGAGCACAATTGTTAATGAATGGATTTCCATTTCTAAAGCGTTTTTGTCCTTTTTACATGAACAAGGACATATAATCTTATTAATAAACAATCTTATTGTAATGTTGACAGCACATGTATTTCATTTTCAATTCTATCTTATTGTAGTAGTGTAACCAAATCAATCTCTGTGTGTAATGCGCATATTTTAGATGAGGAATATGTTTTTTCAAATATTTGAAAAAAATACTTTTCCTCCCATATATGGCTATAGGTAGGCTGACCATATTTCAACTTGAATAAATGACACGTTTGATCAATACATGTGTCATTATTGTTATTCCAAAACAATCTAAACATATCTTAAAACATCAATGCCATATGTATTTCTCATGTGTATCTTTTAAATGTTAAAGATATACACCATAGCTATAGTTAAAGGGACAGTCAAGTCCGAAAAGATGATTCATGATTTCGTGACATTCCTAGATAGCAATATAGACACATACTAGTTACTAAAATATAAATACGTTTCTTATTGATATGCCAAGCTGTCAACTGAGTCCTTGTATTGGCTGCGGTTTTTCAGCGATCTCGGATGCGCCATGTTGCTTAAGACGTCACCTGCCAGGCTGTTCAATGATTCCTTGGATTGACTGACGGTTTTACACGATCAAGGATGCACCTTTTATTGGATGGCATTTTTACGCGATCAAGGATGCGTCTTTTTTTTGGATTGCGTTCTTACGTGATCAAGAATGCGCCTTTTATTGGATTGCGTTCTTACGTGATCAAGGAAGCGCCATGTTAATTAAGACGTCACATGCAAAGGTAAAAAAACGTCTGATTGTATTACGTAGTCCCGCAATATTTGTTTGTGCACGTTACACACGTTTGTGAATGAGAAGACAAGTTTAAAAACATGGCGAATATGGATTGTTTGCATCATGTTACATTGTTGACCCATAGCTGATAAAGACCACCACATTCTCTTTTGCTGGATGTCTGGTTGAATAAACGAACGAAAGCAAAATGTTTTCATGCATAAGATATTTTGAGGCAAGTGCAAATCTCTATAGTTCATCTTGTTTAATATGTTTGTCAACAATATGTTCCTTTTTATGAAAAATGGCTGTTGTGTTTAATGTTAAAGATATCTAATTCATAAAGATGCGCTATTGTATTAGAATAAAGTAATCAATATGCATTTATCTTTATCATATGCTAAATATATGATGCCGACTTCTTCTAAATGTAATTTCGTCGTATATTTTATTAAAGGTTCATTAGACACTCACATTAAAAACCAAAATATTTTATTTTGTCTCTAGTTATATAGTTCATTGTTTACCAAATACATGTCTACTTTTGCTTCTGTTCAAATAAAATTGAAGTAATTTTCAGACTCCTCACCAAGCCTCAAAGTTTCATGTGAGTACCATCTCCAGCTTTCTCCTGTTTGTGTAAAGGGTCTTTTCATATGTTAATGATGGGGTATTGTCTTGTTTTACGGTTGTAATGGGGGTTCATCTATCTTTTCAATAGAGATAACCCGATTTTCTTTGAAAGTGTTTAAAGCTTTTTAATATTGATTTTGATATCAGTATATGTTAATCTTGTTGTTTCTAGTAGTGTCTATTACATGCAGTTCTGTTAAAAAGATTGTATACTGTCCCTTTAATGCAAATGTTGATTTTTGTATCATGTATGAATTCCACATTGGTTAATCTCCAAATATATTATTGTTAGCATATTTTTTTTCCACTCCTAAAAGGACTTTAAACCATATACATTGTTAAAACAAATGTTTTTCTAAAAAAAAATAAACACAATAATGTCTCTTTAAGAAAATAGACTTTATTTAACACGTCAATATAAATCTTTTTTCAATATTTCTTGTTTGAACAAGTACATGTAGATATACCAACAATCACCAAATATTATATGTTAGCATAAGTAATTTTGTTAAAGGGACAGTTTAGAAAACAAATAATGTTTAGCATTATTAAAAAAGTCAATTTTGTAATATCAATGATATCAAAGGTTTCTCACCAATTAATCATTTGTCTGTGTTTATTTTAATTTGCTAGCTAAACCTATGATGTTTGTGTGCTCATTTCTTAGAGCTTGAAGAGTGCATGTAATCAGAATGCAATTTGACCACTAGAGGGCATTTGGATAGCATTTGTATATCTAAAACCTTGAGCTCATACAGCATATTTACCATGTATTGATCATTGATTGTGTAAAATGTTGTTATGTCAGAACAACAAATAAGTGGTAATTTTTCATAGGCATAGATACAAGGGTAAGCACATAAGTCACACGTATTTCTCCATGTTTTGTTGTTTCCAACTTGATAATGCGTAATACAGTGTTTTCTTTGTAATCAATAATGTTCTGGCTGTCCCTTTAAGCTGTGTTATTGGCATTCAAACAGTAATATGCCATCATGGATAATTGTAATGGTAATTTTGTTTGCGATTCGGGAAACAGTTTGGACATCACATCACAGAAACCAATCAATATCATGAACAAGGATAGGTATGTGATGTGGTTTTCACACACTTATAACCCACACTCTGCAAACAATCTGCCTCCATGGACCCGGTCCCATAGAAGTAGATTATATACAGAGTGTGGTCCACAAGTGTATGAAAACCACATCATCACATACCTATCCATTACACATTAAATAAAAAAACATTAAACATGAAAACAAATACTTACTTCCTCTTCCTTCCCCTCTTCCCACGGGGCTGAGGCTCTGGGAGGGTCAACTGCCGACTCCGACGAGTTCTCATTGGAGATGTTGTGGGAAGAGTCGAAGGAAGAGTACTGGGACGACCAAGGTGAGGAGGAGGAGATGGCCGAGGAGATGGCCCGGCAGGAGAAGATGGCCCGGCAGGAGAAGATGGCCCAGCAGCAGGAGGCCCAGCAGATGGCTCAGCAGCAGGCGGCCCAGGAGCAGGAGGCTCAGCAGCAGGCGGCCCAGGAGCAGGAGGCTCAGCAGCAGGCGGCCCAGGAGCAGGAGGCTCAGCAGCAGGCGGCCCAGGAGCAGGAGGCCCAGCAGCAGGAGGCCCAGGAGCAGGAGGCCCAGGAGCAGGAGGCAGACCAGCATGCGCCTCCCGGAAGAAATTAAACATCTCTTGTTGGAGTCTAAAGGTTCTGTTTTGGGCTTCTTCTATTCGAGTAAGGAGGTGTATGATTTGGGTTTCGCCTTCAATGATTTTGTTTTGTCCTTCAATAATTCTATTTCTGCCTTCTATATTTTGGATCCGGGAGTTACGCATCTGGTCAATGTAGTCTAGTAGAACCCGCACCTCCGCTATTTCCTCTTGTTGTGCACAGCGGCCTGCTCGTGCACGGCAGCCTGCTGGTGCACGACGGCCTGCTGGTCCTTGAGGGGCCTCTGCTTCCGCTGCCTCTTCCTCTGCTTCCGGGGCCTCTTCGTCAAGGGGGGCCTCTTCCCTCCGAGGTGAAGATTCATCCCCACCACTCTCATCCCGGGGAAAAGGAGGAGCCAGTAGTTGCTGTGCTGCCTCCTCCCCAGACTCTGTATATTTGAAAAAGAAATAAATGTATATATTAGCATATTTCCAAATAAAGGTTTAAATTACTTAGCTTACGATACAATTACAAATGCAGCCTCATTAATCCACTTTGAAATCTAACAATCAATACGATGTCCGCATTTTCTAAACCGTGTTTGTGATATCTCTGGTCAATCTGAATGTTTTAGCGTTTGTTTTCAGTCTGTTTAAATGCACACCTAACCTATAGCCTAGATACTAATGTTAACCGCAAAGTAATTGTGAATGCGTTTACGTAATAATGTGTTTAACATCGTAATAGCATTAATCTTATCCTTAAAGGGACATGAAACCCAATGTTTTATCTTTCATGATTTCGAAGCATACAATTATAATCAACTTTCTAATGTACTTTTCTTATCTAATTTGCTTCATTCTCTGGATATTCTTTGCTGAAAAGCATATCTAGATATGCTTAGAAGCTGCTGATTGGTAGCTGCATATAGCTGCCTCCTGTGATTGGTTCACTGTGTGCATGGCTATTTCTTCATTAAAGTATATCTAAAGAATGAATCAAATTCGGTAATATAAGTAAATTGGAATGTTGTTTAAAATTGTATTCTCTACCTTAATAATGAAAGGAAATGTTTGCGTATAGTGTCCCTTGAAATACATTCGTATGTTAATTTTTTCTTAAATGAGCTTACCGTCAGATGAGAATGGCAGGTTCCCGGTATCAATTCCTCCGATACCGACTATATCCACCTCGGAGATGCTGGGACACAACATTTCCTCCCATCGGCAGTAATCGATTTCCAGTGCAGGGCCGCCACCGGTTCCTGCGGCATGTTGGGCCTCCTGGCTTAACTTTTTCTTAAGATCCATCTTGCAGTCCCGGTAGCGATGTTTAATAGAGTCCATATCTCTGTTCCGGCCACCCACTGCATTGACTGCATTCCTTATCTCCTGCCAGAGCTTCCTCTTCTCAGTCGGGGTGGTCTTCTGATGCTGCAGCCTCCTATACCTGGCCATATAGGCTTCTACGAGGACCTCCTTCTCCTCCATAGAAAACCTTGCCTCCCTAGTCGCCTTGGCCTTCCCCTGTGACGATGCCCTCTGTTTCCCGGACTGTGAAGCCCTACTCTGTCCGCCACTGGGCCCAGCCACTTGTTCATCTTGAACCAAGTGGCTGGGTCCACCCACCGCTTCCACCCCCGCTTCCCGCCCCCCCTTCCTGCCCCCCTTCCTGCCCTGTTCCTCTCCCCCTCCCTCTCCTCCCCCCTCTACCTCTCCCCTGCCTGCCCTCCATCTCTTCCCTAAACTAAACCCCAAATAAGCAAACCAAAAGTGAGTGTGATCAAATGAAAGGGGGTCAAAATAAAGAACTAAAAAGACCAAAAAAAGTGCTGAAAGTGTGAAAGGGATATAAATAAAAGAGGGTAAGGAGTATTTAAATGAACAAAATGAAGAAGAAGACTAAAAGGAGGATATGTAAACTAAATGTAACTAGGGGATGGGATGAGGATGGGGTATGGGATAAGAGTAAATGGGATTACAGGGAATGGGACTACAGGGAATGGGGTATGGAGTGTAGTATGAGAGGGTATGGAGTGTATTTAGTGTTATTGATAAGTGTATGTATGTATTTAATGTGTTTGCGTGTAAATGTGTTAAGTGTACAGAAAAAGCACTCGCACACTCACCCAAACCAACTGTCGCTCACTAACTCACACTACCACTAACTCTCTAACTCACACTACCACTAACTCTCTAACTCACACTACCACTAACTCACACTACCACTAACTCTCTAACTCACACTACCACTAACTCTCTAACTCACACTACCACTAACTCTCTAACTCACACTACCACTACCTCTCTAACTCACACTACCACTAACTCTCTAACTCACACTACCACTAACTCACTCACGATAACACTAACTGACTCACAATAATGCACCAAATCTCTAAGCTCCAATCTCCAAAAACCCACCAGCAACACAGTGAAAGAAGCCATGCTTGTGTGGTGCTTATATACCCTGTGTAAATGTTTAATGATGTACCGGTTTGCGTTGTAAATTGTGTTCAGGTGTGCTTTGTTAGTAATTAGTATGCGTGCAATGTGTATTAGGTGTGTGAATTTGCGCATGCTCATTTGGAGTTAGTATTTGTGGAATGTGTAGAATGCAATGATGTCATAGTGCTCGTTTTCTATAACATTGACCAATAGTATTATGGTTAAATGTTAATTTGCGATGGTGTGGTATTAGTGAAGTGTTGTATATGTATGTTTGTCCTAATATATAGTAATATTGAATGCGAGTATTTTGCTAGTGTATGATTGTGATTTTTGTTTTCCTTGTTGTTATTTTCCGTATTTCCGCATCTTAAATGATATGCGTATTCCCTGTATTTTATGTTTTAAAAATTCCCCCCGCTTCTGAATGTGTAATGCTTATGTGCTTTGTTTAGTGATTGTTGTTGTGACTTTTGCGGCGTGTTATTGTTGTTCATTATGTGGTATGCGTCATATGACCGAGCTGTGCGTATTTCTCGCGAGATCGAGTGTTAGATGAAAAAAGCGTGTTTGTTTGCTTTTCCATTGATCTATATGGGAGACTGTCTAACGCGGGCATGATTCCGCGTGTGAAATACACGCGTTAGGAGTATCGTTAGAAGGTTGTTTTTCAACTCTAAATACCGGCGTTAAAAAATGCTGTGCGTTAGATATAAACCACGCGTAGCTAACGCACCCCATCTACCGCAAAACTCTAAATCTAGGCGATAGGGATTAGGTTTAATTTTTTTATTTTGGATAATTTGGTTTATTTTTTTCTGTAATTTTAGCCTTTTTTATTTTTTGTAATTTTAGATTTAATTATTGTAATTTAATCTTAGGTTTAATTTTTAAATTAATGTAATTTTAGGATATTTTAAATTATTGTAATGGGGTTAATTTAGGGGATGTTAGGTTAGGGGGCAAAGTAATTTAATTTGTTTTTTGCGTTGTGGAGGGTTGGCGGTTTAGAGGTTAATAGATTTATTAGGTTAATTGTGATGTGGGTTAATGGCGGATTAGGGTTTAATAGATTTATTAGCTTCATTGATATGTGTCACGCCGCTCTGGCTGTTGACAGGGACGCATCGGTTGCTGTTCTGATTGTTGCCAGGGACGCGGCGGTTGCTGTGAGCTTGCAGCGATGACGTCATTGCTGCAAGTCTCTTCCCCTCTGAAGCCTGATCCTTTGAGCTCCTTGACGCGAATCAGCGCCTATTTAAGTACCTGCATAACTTACATTCACTGCCCAAGTTTAGGTGTTACTGTGTGTGCTCCTAGATGCTTTATTACTTGTATTGCTTGATTGTATTAATATTGCTGAACTCTGCCTGTCTGACTACTCTACCTGTTTAACCCTTGAATTGCTGGATTGCCTTAATATTGCTGAATGCTGCCTGTCTGACTACTCTGCCTATTTAACCCTTGAATTGCTGGATTGCCTTAATATTGCTGAACTCTGCCTGTTGGACTACTCTGCCTGTTTAACCCTTGAATTGCCGCATTGCCTTATCATTGCCGAACTCTGCCTGTCTGACTACTCTGCCTGGTTTACCCCTGAACTGCTAAACTGCTGGATTATCTTTTGTTGCTTACCTCTGCCTGTTCCTGACCACTCTATTGGTTTATCTCTGAACTGCTTTATTGCTGGATTGCCTTTCTGCTGCCGTGAAGGACTACCCTGTCTACCGTACTGCTTACCTCATTTTCTACACTCACATTGTTCTGGGATATTTCCTTATCCTTCCGGCATGACGCCAGGATAAGAAGACTACTGGGCAAGTTTGGTCTGATAGGGAAATATCCCATGAGCATTACATTATACTAGGGCTATGGACCCAAATGAGGTAGTAAGAGCAGTCTCTCTTTAGGGACAGACCCTGGGAACCCACGCCATACACTTGCAGAATGTGGATTCTAAACTTGAGGCTATATCAGCTACGCTCTCCTCACTGGTTGAAGAAAAGAACGCTGTTCCTGTTGTTACACAGCCAGCCCCTGCTGCTAGTGCTGCAACTCTGCCCTCTGTTATTGGAAGTATACCCCGGATATCGTTGCCTGACAAGTACGATGGTACTACCAACTGTAGGGTTTTTCTTAACCAGTGTAGACTATACTTCTGTAATGATCTTAACACTTTCCAGTCTCATCAGTCAAAGGTCACTTTTATCATTTCTTTATTGAAAGACAAGGCCCTAGCCTGGATCTCTCCCCTTTTGGAACAGAGTGCTCAACTCCTGAACGATGCTGATGCCTTCATTTCTCCATTATCTTCCGTATTTGGCATCTCTGGCCGCACTGCTGCTGCAGAGTACTCTGTCTTGGATCTCCACCAGAGCAATAGATCTGTGGCACAATACGCCATTGAGTTTCGCACCTTGGCACATGAGACCAGTTGCGATGGCAGTGCTCTCAAAGCGGCTTTCAGAAGAGGCCTGCATGAGCATATCAAGGATGAGCTCACTTATCATGATGTTCCATCTTCCCTGGATGAATTCATAACACTTTGCATCAGTCTGGATTCTCACTTTCAGGAAAGACAAGCTGAGAGAGAAAGAACTCGCAGAATCCTTCCCTCTCGTCCTCCTACTCATCCAGTCTCTAGACCATCCTCTACCCCTTCAGCACCTCCAATTACCTCTGAACAGGAACCCATGGATCTCTCTTCTCTTAAGCCCTCTGAATCTGAAAGACAGAGAAGAAGGAGGTTGAGACTGTGTTCCTATTGTTGTTCTAACTCACTTCAACCCAAGAACTGTGATATACTGCTGGGAAAAGCGAACGCTTAGAGGATAAATGTGGGGTTCCTCTAAGCATAGCCACTACTAAATCCCCTTACTCTTCTCGGATTCTGGTACCTGTTACCCTTACCTTTCTTCAGAATTCTGTCCATGCTCAAGCCTTTATATATTCAGGGGCAGCTGGAAATTTTCTGGATCACTGTTTCATGATTCATGCAGGGTTGCCTCTACTTCAGAAAAAACAATGTCTTAAAATAACTACTCTGGATGGCACACCCCTTGGATCAGGTTTAATCCATTTAGAATCAGCACCCCTAACCTTGACTGTGAGAGTCCTACATACCGAACAATTGCAGTTCAATGTCATTCATTCTCCTGCACATCCAGTTATCCTTGGTCTTCCTTGGCTACGTATTCACAATCCTCAGTTCGACTGGACTGAGGGACAGTTGGCCTCCTAGGGTAAATCCTATTTTCACTCCTGCCTGGCTAAAGTTACTCTGCTGCATCACGTCCCTATAGCCAGCCTTCAGACCTCTTCTAATCTTCCCTCAGTATATGCAGAATTTACAGATGTTTTTGAAAAGAAAGCAGCTGATGTGTTGCCATCCCAACGTCCTTACGACTGCAAAATTGACCTTTTTCCTGGAGTACCACTTCCTAAAGGGAGGACTTATCCGCTCTCCAAATCTGAAACCAAGGCCATGGAGGAATACATCTAAGAAAACCTAGCTAAATGATGGTGGTCTCAGACCCTGTATCAATTACAGAGCCCTAAACAACATTACTATCAAGAATCGTTATCCTATCCCTTTGATCACTGAACTATATGATTTGCTCCAAAATGCTTGTGACTTTACAAAGTTGGACCTACGTGGAGTGAACAATCTCTTTCGTATCTTCCCAGGACATGAATGGAAGACTGCCTTCAACATGAGATCAGTGCATTACGAATACCTTGTGATGCCTTTTGGGCTGTATAATGCCTCTGCTGTCTTCCAAGCATTTGTCAATTATGTCTTCCATAACCTCCTTAATCGCACTGTCATCGTCTATTTGGATGACATCCTCATATTCTCCTCCACCCTTGAGGAGCATCATGAGCATGTAACACAGGTACTTCTTCAACTCAGAAACAATTCTCTGGAAGCCAAACTGGAGAAATGTGATTTTGATCAAGTTCATATCCAGTTCCTTGGCTATGTCATCTCAAATATGTCAGCCGGATAGAGTCAGTCCAGGATTATACCCAACTGCTAGCGTGAAAATATAAACACACGCTAGCACACTGAGAGGAAACCAGGACGTGACCCACTCAGGAACAAAACCATTGAACAGGTTAATTTAGTAGAAAAAGAAAACTGTGTACTCACAGATGCAGGAATTCGGAACTGAGACTTAAAGTAGGCAGGGGAAGGCAGCAGAGTGATAAAACGAAGCAGTGGCCGATATTCCTTTCAAGGTACAAGGATGAGGCAGCAGAGTGGTCAGGCAAAGTAATGGTCAATGTCCATTTAATCAGGTATAAGGATGAGGCAGTAGAGTGGTCAGGCAAAGCAATGGTCAATGTCCCTTTAATCAGGTATAAGGATGAGGCAGCAGAGTGGTCAGGCAAAGCAATGGTCAATGTCCCTTTAATCAGGTATAAGGATGAGGCAGCAGAGTGGTCAGGCAAAGCAATGGTCAATGTCCCTTTAATCCAAAGAGTACTCACGAGCCGGGAAGTGGAAGCAGCAAAGCAAACAACAAACGGGCACTGGAGTGATGTCCCACCGAGGCTTTTAAAAGCCTGGTGATGTAGGGGGCTGGAAACAGGAAGGCAAGTACAGAGAGGAATCCGGGAGCCGCAGCTACACAGCAATGACCGGATCATGACAGCACCCCTTCCTCAACGACCCCTCCGGGGGATAGGACCTGGTTTGGAGGGATGAGCTCTATGAAAAGCCTTGATCAAAGCAGGAGCATGAACTTGATGAGCTGGTTCCCAAGACCGCTCCGTGACAGGGTAGCCTTTCCAGTGGATGAGATAGTATAATGCCTTGCCACGACGTTTGGAATCGATGATGTGACTGACTTCATACTCCGGTTGTCCCTGAACCAGAAGAGGAGGAGGAGTGGTCTTAGGTCTGGAGTATCTATGAAAGGTGGCAGGTTTCAGAAGAGAGACATGAAACACTGGATGAGCCATGGATCCTACAAAGCTAACCGCATTTCTGGAATGGCCACAACCCACCTCTTTAAAGGAACTACAGAGATTCTTGGGGTTCTCCAACTATTATCACAAGTTCATAAAGAACTTCTCCCAAATCATTGCTCCACTCACAACGCTTATCACTAACAAACCTACTCCTACGGTCCTACCACTACCTGCACCAGATATTCTTCCTCATCTGCAGAATGGATTGCCTTGCTGCCTGCTTATATAAAAGGTACTGACCTCCCCATGTAAAATGCAGCATTGTTTTATAGCGCGGCCTTGTCACCAGCGTTGAGACTGCTCTATTCCACAAAGCCTGCTGGAGGGAGTGCATTAATAGAGTGTTCTTGCTAGACTTGTGCTATTATGTCCTGAAAAACCCCTTAACAACCAGTGACATACAGGGTACATTGTGGTCATTAAGGGGTTAAATAAGCAGGCAAGGCAATCCATTCTGCAGATGAGGAAGACTGTCTGGTGCAGGTAGCGTTAGGACCGTGTAGGAGTAGGTTTGTTAGTGGTAAGCGGTGTTACAGTGTAATGGTACTGGGTTGGGGCTGATTATGTGCACAGTGCAGCATATTGATACATTACACACCACTCGCCCCCCGGTACCTCTCGGCCTGTTCCCGCCCAGTGTCTGCTGCCTGTCACTCCTCCTCCTCCTCTTGTGCTTCAGCTCTGATTAAGACCAGGGACTTCTCAGCTGTACACGCTCTGCCCTCACTGAATCACTGAACTTTCCCGCCGGGATTGCATTGGGAAATAAATTGCGCCGAAAAAATTTAAAAATGGCGCCAAAAAAAATAAAAAGTCAGCGCACAAAAAAAAAAATTATAAAAAAATAAAAAATGTTGGTGTTTGAACCCGCGGGGCCCCCCTAAGTGCGGGGCCCGAGGTGGCCGCTTCGCCACCACACCCAAAGGCCGGCCCTGACTCACTGAGCTGACTAAACGGAACAGAAACTGCAAGAATTGGCCTCCTGTAACTGTGGATGCTTTCTCTCATTTGAAAAAAATCTTCTATTCTGCTTCTGTGCTCCACCATCCTGATCCTGACCTGCAGTTCACTTTAGAGGTTAATGCCTCTGAGATAGGAGCTGGTGCAGTCTTAACCCAAAGGGACCCTTTAACCTCCAAGTAGGCAGTCGTGAACTCTTAGCCATTAAGATGATCCTGACTGAATTGCGTCATTGGCTAGATCCAATATACAGTGCCACATATAAATCCGGCACGTATATTTCACCCAGTGCCCGCAATTTTTACTTCCATAAGCTAACATGGGACAGCGTTGCAAATCAATATCCAATATTCAGCGCAAGGACTTACGTGGCGAAAATTAAGAAATGTTACTCCATTTTCACCTCGCCACACAAAGGCAGCCGCAGCAAGCCTTGCACTGAGTATGGGAGCACCGTAACTCCCGAAACTGCCTGAAAAAATAAGCTAACACCTAACACATGCGCAATATCTATTTACCTGTCAACCGCCAACCCCCACTGCAATAACTAATAAAGTGTATTAACCCCTATATCCGCTATCAAACCCACACCGCAAATAAAAATAAAGTATTAGCCCCTATATCCGCCAACCCCAACATCGCAAACTACCTAATAAAACTATTAACCCCTAATCCACTATTAACCCACAACGCAAACTACCTATTAAAGTATTAACCCCTAAACCGCCAAAGCCCACAACGCAATAAATCTATTAAAGTATTAACCCCTAAACCGCCAAAGCCCCCAACCCAAATAAATAATTAAATTACTAAACCCCCTAACCTAACACCCCCTAAATAAACCAAAATTAACTAAATTACAAAATACTAAAGTTACTAACACTACTTTTAAAAAAAAAAAAAAAAAGTATAAATTAAAGGGACAGTCTAGTCAAAATTAAAATTCTGGTGTAGACTGTCCCTTTAAGCTACAATTACAGAAAAAAATGCAAAATGATCAAATTTTTAAAAATTATACCTGATCCCTGTGAAAATAAAAAAGCCCCCCAAAATAAACCCCCCCCTAATCTAATGCTAAACTACCAGTAGCCCTTAAAAGGGCTTTTTGCAGGGCATTGCCCCAAGATAAACAGCTCTTTTACATTCAAAATACACAGTCCCCCCTAACAGTAAACAAACCCCAAAATAAAAGAACCTAACACTAAAAAAACCTAAATGACCCATTGCCCTAAAAAGGGCATTTGTTTGGGCAGTGCCCTTAAAAGGGCATTTAGCTCTTTTGCAAAGTACCCACCATAATCTAAATTTAAAAAAAAACACCCCAAAAGTGTAAAAAAAAAATTAAGTCTAACCCCAAGGTTGGTACTCACCGTTCCTGAAGTCCGGTGGAGAAGGTCCTGTCTCATGCGGTGAAGTCTTCTTCCACGCGGCGACCTCTTCTTTCTTCTTCCAGGAACAATCCGGCGTGGAGCGGAGGGCGAAGCTGAAGACCGATGACGACGGAGCTGAAGACCGGCGACCCTGGAACTGAATACCGGCGACCGCAGAGCCATGAAGTGTGGAGGATCCTCTCCATACGATCGCCGCCGTACACAGGCGTCCCTTGAATTCCCATTGGCTGATTTGATTCTTCAAATTCAAATCAGCCAATAGGATGAGAGCTACTGAAATTCTATCCTCTACGCTCCATGGCTCCGCGATCGCCGGTCTTCAGCTCCGTGCCGGATTGTTCCTGGAAGAAGAAAGAATATATATCTATGAAATACTATTATTCACTATTATATTTCTTTCAACCATCATATTTTGAATCTATATACTTAAAGAAATTATTGCATCTTAATTTTTTACTCTACATTACTACATCATTTGTATCAATTCAAATACAGTACTATTATATCCCTGTCTCATTAATCAAGTAAAACATTACTGACCTCAAAATCTTTATTAAGACTTTTCAGAATCCTTGAATTTAATTCAAAGATCCATCACAAATATAAATATATATATATATATATATATATATATATATATGTCCAATCATGAATCCGCCCTCCGCCCATGTACAGCCACCTGAATGTTTAACTCGACATATTATATTTAAACAGGTACAGTAACACCACAGGATTTTTTACCAAAGCAAGGTCAAATTTATTGACGTTTCAGGGAACACACAATCCCCTTCTTCAGAACAGTAATACAGTGCTCAAACAACACTTAAATTGTGTACAACCAAATGATTACCTCCTCCCCATCATGAAAAAGAGCACCAAACTTACAAACATTACCGGAATGTCCAATATCAGTTTTGTCACAAAACCAGAAGTCAAACACTGTTGTAGTTCCGTTTTACCTAATACATACATTTTCATCAATTGTGTTATACTTCAAAAATTAAGCAAATATATACAACCATAATATATCCCCAGTGCAACATATCACAAACATTTATCAAACAATGTGCTTTACATCCGTTCATCATCCTCTTATTAAATCTCATAATACCGGATGTTTACATACTAAAGCACTTCCGGTAATGATTTTTGACCTTTCACCGGAAGTGGGGCATACAAAATGTATCCATGTATTATAGCTGGAAGTGGGGCATCACCATGGAGACAGTAGATAAACAAAAATGTGTCGCTAGTAAGTTGTAAATCGCCATACCATTCTTTTATGGCTATGTTCATACCAGGCCACTTTCTCCACTATTGATACCCGGTGTGCAACAAACCTATCACTTGTGGCATAAAATATGTTCATTTTACTAACAGATAATACGGTGTCATTCTATTCATTGACATTTCAATCCAAATATAAACATCAACTTGTGAGCAATAGCGTGTACAATAAATCATTATCGATATTGTGTACTTGTAATATTATGTAAATCAAAACAATAAATATGCAATCATCTATGATATTGGACTATCCAAATGTCATATCATTAACATTTAATGTATGTGAAGCAAATATTTACATCATGTTCCAGAATACATCCTTATATTTAAAAGACACAGTAGAGTCACTGAGATAGAAAGCGCTCGTCTGTCTCACCTTAATAGACGCTGTAGTATAAATACTTACAGGTTTTAACCGGCATGATGGAGAGTGGGTGTATGAGGAAAGAAATGGATGTCAGTGCAGCTTTGAAGCATGTCTGCTCCACTAGCTGAATCAATCCACATAGAAGCCAGAAAATAAAGTGCACTGCACCATCAATGACGATCCATACAAAAAAGTAAAATCCAAAATCTTTATTGCTTCATAGTAAAACCAAGACGATATTCGGCACACATAAAATCAAACGAATAGTGTAGACAGAGTAATTTGCAAACGTGTTTCGTGCGCATGCGCACTTGATCACTGCATACCTGTTGACCTGACCACACCTCTATTTATTTCAAAAGTTTAGAGATACATTTGCTTGTTTGAATGCATTATTGGATTGCTCATAATAGATTCACAACAATATGAACCGCTGACATAATTTGCTGATCTATTGTATTACAGTGAGGGGAAAGAATATTTGATTTCCTGCTGATTTTGTACATTTGCCCACGGACAAATATATGATCAGTCTATAATTTTAGTAGTTGGCCACCAGGTTTGCACACATCTCAGGAGGGATTTTGTCCCACTCCTCTTTGCAGATCCTCTCCAAGTAATTGAGGTTTTCGAGGCTGATGTTTGGCAACTCAAACCTTCAGCTCCCTCCACAGATTTTCTGTGGGATTAAGGTCTGTAAACTGGCTAGGCCACTCAGGACCTTAATGTGCTTCTTCTTGAGCTACTTTTTTGTTGCCTTGGCCGTGTGTTTTTGGTCATTTTTATGCTGGAATACCCTTCTACGACCCATTTTCAATGCCCTGGCTTAGGGAAGGAGGTTCTCACCCAAGATTTGATGGTACATGGCCCCGTCCATTGTCCCTTTGATGCGGTGAAGTTGTCCTGTACCCTTAGTAGAAAAACACTTCTAAAGCATAATGTTTCCACCTCCATGTTTGACGGTGGGGATTGTGTTCTTGGGGTCATAGGCAGCATTCCTCCAAACACGCCGATTTGAGTTGTTGCCAAAGGGCTCGATTTTGGTCTCATCGGACCAAAACACTTTCACCCAGTTCTCCTCTGGATCATTCAAATGTTCATTGGCAAACTTTAGACAGACCTGTTCATGTGCTTTCTTGAGCAGGGGGACCTTGCGGGCACTGCAGAATTTCAGTCCTTCACAGCGTAGTGTGTTACCAATTGTTTTTTTTGGGTACTATGATCCCAACTGCCTTGAGATTATTGACAAGATCCTCCCGTGTAGTTCTGGGCTGATTCCTTACTGTCTCCATGATCATTGAAACTCCACGAGGTGAGATCTTGCATGGAGCCCAAGACCAAGGGAGATTGATAGTTTTTTTGTGTTTCTTCCATTTGCGAATAATTGCACCAACTGTTGTCACCTTCTCACCAAGCTGTTTGGCAATGGTCTTGTAGCCCATTCCAGCCTTGTGTAGGTCTACAATCTTGTCCCTGAAATCCTTGGACAGCTCTTTGGTTTTGGCCATGGTGGAGAGTTTGGAATCTGATTGATTGCTTCTGTGGACAGGTGTCTTTTATACAGGTAACAAGCTGAGATTAGGAGCACTCCCTTTAAAAGAGGGCTCCTAGGGGGGCGTGTCTAGCCGGCGCCATGACAGGTCGCACTGTTCAGCAGCTCTGGATCTAATATAAACTTTCAATTCAATTTTGTCTGATCCCTGCCAAACTACTGATCTCTAACGATTGTATTCGATCCTTAACAACGGCAAGTACTACTGGGCATCAGTAAATCCTAGTTTCAGTGTGATTTGAAGACTAGAATTCCATCGTCACAAGAAGCGGCGCCGGCCTTCAACTATCAACAATACTAATACCCCCCCAGATAGCAGAGTGCAATAAAGTCACCATACTGCTAGTTCACTATGGAACACATAGATATGCATACCATACTGAAGGATCTTGTGAGTAGGGCAGACAGATGGTTCAACGAGATTACCACCATTATCAGAGGCATACCAGCACAGGATCACATTGGATATCTTACTGAAAGAGACTCAGTCTCCACAGAGTTAACGGAGGGCATATCCCCAGAGCAGCAGTGCTTACAACTACAGAGAGAGGAGTCTGACGATATCCCAAGCTACGGTCAAAGAATTAGCGATGCAGATGGCGCTGTTTGCAGCCTACCCAGCACACCACCCCCCTACGATGAGTACACCCAGCAACATCTACTTGTGAGTGCGGACCTGCCAGTCCTACCAGTTCTCAAGTTTACTGTACCAGCCACATGTGCTCAACCTATCCGACCGATGGCAGTTCCTTTCTTGCGCTATGGAGAGATACAGGCATCTGACCGGTTGCTTCCGGCCTGGGAGATGCGGCCGGCTCCTCTGGTCGGGGATCGGGGCCTACTCGTTATCGGCTTATTAGCCTGATAGCACATGACATGACCCACTTAGCTAGGAGAGCTTCACCCCAACACACTTTGGAAGCAGGAACTGTCAAGCGGGTTCATAATAGACTGCAGCGGCACCGTATGAGTGTTGGTGTGGGCTGACTCTTAAAGATAAGGACATCATAACTAATATATGGTGAGACGCCTCTCATCCAAGTTCTTTTTGTTGTTGTTGTTTTTTTCTTTGTGTTGTGGTTCTTGTGTATTAGGAAAAGTATGCCATATAGAAACTACGCTGAGCTTTAGTTTTACTTGTGGTCTATATGTGCATTAGACTGTTATATTTCTCCGCTCTCATGTTAGCTTATATGTCTTAGCCCCTTTAGCTAATCCCAAAATATTTGTCTTAGACATCTCTGAATAATATGTCTTGCATGGGAAAGATGGTCTATGTTGCTGCGGATCTATGTTATTGCAGGGACTTGCCAGGACTGACCCACTTTTCCCAAATGTTATATCTGCCCTCACTCTATAATCCTGCACGGCTTCATTGTGTAACTGACATACCAGCATTCAGCCATAGGGTGACTCTAGCTATACTCAACTGGGTCCTACTTGCATTAAAAGTAATCTTGAGGCTCTGTATTAATGTTGAATACTCTGTACATATCTTACACTTTATGTTACATCTAGGCAGACCCGCTCTGCTAATCCTAAGCTCCTAAGCCTTGAAGCTGTAGCCCTCATATATATCTCCCTTTCTGTCATTGATGGTAGCTCCTTCACAATTAGGACCCTCTCAAATAATTTAACAAGAGGGGCTCTTATCATATATCTACATATTATTACCATCAAAATTACATACGCCCTTCTCTTATAACTGGTACTCCCCCCCTCCATACTCTACATGTTACGGTCCAAAAGTGACTGAGATAAGTATCTAACCCCCCCCATCCTTTACTATTCTAGAAGTGGGTAGGTCTAAGGGTGACATGTGTATAATGAGGGACGCAAAGGTTGGAAGAGCCTAAAACCAAGGTTTTATTCTTATATTTCCTCAATACCTACGTATGTTAAAAGGGAAGTGTTTACATAGCTACTATCCTCTCCAGTGCACTTAGCTAGTAGCAGGACATGACATTGCAACCTAGTTGACTAACCTATGTGACACAAATCTCCTATATGTAAGAATGGGAACTATAGAAAGGCAAGGTTTACTTTGTTGTATGATTCCCGCTATTACTCCCGGTTATAACATTTCTGTAGATAAGCGGTAATGCCACTAGCTCCCTATAATTGTTGTCAGGGGATATTGCTCTTAGATACACACAGCACCATATATATATCTGAAAAATTCTCCCCCTATCTACACTTCGCCTCACATTTTTATAAGAGTAGCCCTAGTCACAGCATCAAAGATTAGTATTATCCAATTCTCACTCATATCTGTTCCTCCAGTACCAACTTCTAGTTACACTTCCTACTCCCTTCTATGTACTCTTAGCTGACTGGATTGTACTCTCCAAACACCTCCCTACCCTTTTCTGAGCGGCTCTTGCCCGCTGCATCCCCTTACCCCATTTATCTTCTCACTAACTACCCTCATCATATATTCACTTTAAAATTATTTTCCGCAACAATATAATTTCTCATTTAGTTTATACAATACCTGAGTAGTAGTTACCATAATCTAATTTATTATACAAAAACTGAGGTCCTTACCATACAGACTTAACTTTACCCTTGACTACCTTTCATGATATCTAAAGTAAAATAATTACCTGCACAGTACCTTATGCATATATGTATCCTCCTTTTTCCAGGTATACCAATACGATATCTTTGTCAAATTTGATGTTAATAGAGTTGTAACCTCTTAGTTTGTACTGAAAACTTTATGTCTTTAGAATGTTTAAGTCTTACCTCATGATGTATATTTTGAATACCTCGATAAAAAACCTTTATTTAAAAAAAAAAAAAAAAAAAGAGGGCTCCTAATCTTAGCTCTTTACCTATATAAAAGACACCTGGGAGCCAGAAATCTTGCTGATTGCTAGGGGATCAAATACTAATTTCACTCATTAAAATGCAAATCAATTTATAACTTTTTTGAAAGATTTTCTAGATTTATTTGTTGTTATTCTATCTCTCACTGTTCAAATAAACCTACCATTAAAATCGTAGACTGATCATTTCTTTGTAAGTGGGCAAACGTACAAAATCAGCAGGGGATCAAATAACTTTTTCCCTCACTGTAAATAAAATATGCAACTTATAGTTATTCATTCAATATGCACAATATGAAAACTTTACACTACGGTTTGTATGCCGTTCACATATATTGGCATTATTTGTAATGTTCATAAAAAATGTAATCGATATCTTATCACTACATTTTTTTATTTTTTTTTTAGAATTTTTTATTGAGGTCATTATAAATTACAACAGTAAGCAAGTCATTTACAAGAATAATAATACAGAACCAATTCTCACTTTGGTAATGTTATGACAAAATAGTGAAGACTTATGTACTCAAAAAAGACTGTTAATAAACATTCAAGCTATAAAAAAAGACAACAATAAGTACATCAGATATAGTAGACTGAGACCTTTTTTTTTTTTAGGAGTTTTTAATTCCTCTCATTTCTCTGGGGGTCACTTTTGGGCCCAAACAAATATGGGTAACATCTAGAGGAAATCAAGTGATATATACGGTCACTCTGAGGCCTTGAAACAAAATAATATAGTAATAAGTATAGTATATGAGCTACTTTAGTATATTAATATATCATAATGTAAATAATATTTGAGACTTGATAGAAATAAAAATAAAATAAAAGGTTAACCTTATCTTATAGTAAAATTAGGATACAACAACAGTATATATAATCTAGTGAGACATATGATATAAATAAAAATGAGTTGGCTCTCATTGGGGTTCCTGGAAAGGTAATATTAGCATTTAGGTATTATTTTTGACAATTAAATATCAGGTAGATTACAAATAAGTGTTAGATGGTATTTAACGAATGCAACAAAAGTTGCGTTATTTCACCCTCCATAGCGCTGCCATTACAAGTTTTCAAACAGCCGGCTTGTGCGTGTGATAGGGTTGCGTTGAGCTCCATACCGCACAAAATACAAACGTTGTTTTGACGTGCTCATGCACGTTTGTCCCATAGACATCAATGGGAAGAGAGTGTTAGAAAAAAAACTAACACCTGCGATCGCGGAATGAAAAGCTCCTAACATAAACCCCAAGTCTAAACACCCCTAATCTGCTGCCCCGACACCTAAATAAAGTTATTAACCCCTAATCTGCCACTCCCGATATCTCAGCCATCTAAATAAATATTTTAACCCCTATTCCGCTGCTCCCCGACACCTCCGCCACTATGATAAAAATATTAACCCCTAAACCGCAAGTCCCCCACAACAAAATATACTAAACTATTAACCCCTAAACCGAAAGCCCCCCACATCTCAATAAACTAATTTAAACTAGTAACCCCTAAACCTAATGCCCCCCTAACTTTATATTAAAATTACAATTTCCCTATCTTAAATTAAATTAAAAAAAATAAGTTTAAACTAACAATTAAACTAATATAACTATTAAACTAAAATTTAACTAACTTCCAATTAAAGAAAACTAAAATACACATTAAAAAAATCCTAACACTACTATAAAAATTACAAAGTATCTAATTACAAAAAATAAAAAATACTAAATTACGAAAAATAACAAACGAAATGATCAAAAATAAAAAAGAATTACACCTAATCTAATAGCCCTATAAAAACAAAAAAGCCCACCCACAATAAAAAAAAACCTCACAAACAAAAAAAATCCAATGCTAGAACGGCTACTTACAGGACATCCTTTATTCATATGAAGATAAAAAGTTAAACCAACGAGGACATAAATACAACAAAGTGGATTAAAAAAAGACATGTGGCACACATCCCCTCACACAGGACGCCTTTCGGGTAACCCCGGAAGAAAACTGGAGAGCAAGAAGTACATTGCCAGCAGAGCTATTGATAATCGGGTGCAGCGGTGAAGTAAAACACTATAGACAGTGTGATCCTAATAGGTTTTCCGGCTAACCATCTGACAACTAGAGACCGCTTGGGGAAAAAAAGTGAGTGTTCTTTATAAAACTTGCATCTGCTGTTCTATCTTACTGTGAAGTGTGGTGTGACAACGCTGTAAATACAGTGTTATATGTACGCTTGACTTATGGGCAAAATATTAGTGCTGTGACTATCTGTTGTGAATTAAAAAAAAAAAAACCTAGCTTACAATAAACTACCAATAGCCCTTAAAATGGCCTTTTGTAGGGCATTGCCCTAAGTTAAACAGCTCTTTTACCTGTAAAAAAAATTACAAAGACCCCCCCAACAGTAAAACCCACCACCCAACCAACCCCCCAAAATAAAAAAACCTAACTCTAATAAAAACCTAAGCTACCCATTGCCCTGAAAAGGGCATTTGTATGGGCATTCAGCTCTTTTTCATTGCCCTTAAAAGGGCATTTAGCTCTTTTAAGAATGCCCAAAACCCTAATCTAAAAAAAAAAACACCCCAAAAAAGTTTAAAAAAACATAACACTAACGCCCGATGATCCACTTACAGTTTTTGGAGTCCGGACATCCATCCTCATCCGGGCGGCAAAGTCTTCATCCAGGCGGCGAGGTCTTCATACATCCAGGCGGCATCTTCTATCTTCATCCCGGCGGCACAGAGCGGCTACATCCTGAAGACTTTCAGCGCGGAGCTTCATCTTCATACGGTCGCCACCGTATACTGAACCTTTAATGCAAGGGAGCCTTTTCAAAATGGCGTCCCTTGCATTCCTATTGACTGATTTGATTTTGGAAATTCAAATCAGCCAATAGGATGAGAGCTACTGAAATGCTATTAGCTGTTCAAATCAGCCAATAGGATGAGAGCTACTGAAATTCTATTGGCTATTCAAATCAGCCAATAGAATTTCAGTATCTTTCATCCTATTAGCTGATTTGAACAGCCAATAGGATTTCAGTAGCTCTCATCCTATTGGCTGATACGAATTTCGAAAATCAAATCAGCCAATAGGAATGCAAGGGAAACCATTTTGAAAAGGCTCCCTTGCATTAAAGATTCAGTATACGGCGGCGACCGTATGAAGAGGATGCTCCGCACCGGATGTCTTTAGGATGTAGCCGCTCCGCGCCGCCGGGGCGAAAATAGAAGATGCCACCTGGATGGATGAAGACCTCGCCACCTGGATGAGGATGGATGTCCGAACTTCAAAAAACTGTAGGTGAATCTTCGGGGGTTAGTGTTATGTTTTTTTAAACTTTTTTGGGGTGGTGTTTTTTTTTAGATTAGGGTTTTGGGCATTCTTAAAAGAGCTAAATGCCCTTTTAAGGGCAATGAAAAAGAGCTGAATGCCCTTTTAAGGGCAATGCCCATACAAATGCCCTTTTCAGGGCAATGGGTAGCTTAGTTTTTTTTTTGAGTTAGGTTTTTTATTTTGGGGGGATGGTTGGGTGGTAAGTTTTAGTGTTGGGGGGGTCTTTGTATTTTTTTACAGGTAAAAGAGCTGTTTAACTTAGAGCAATGTCATACAAAAGGCACTTTTAATGGCTATTGGTAGTTTATTGTAGGCTAGGTTATTTTTTTATTTTGGGTGGCCTTTTTCTTTTTTATAGGGCTTTTAGATTAGGTGTAATCCTTTTTTAATTTTGATAATTTCATTTGTTATTTTTCGTAATTTAGTGTTTGTTATTTTTTGTAATTAGATACTTTGTAATTTTTATAGTAGTGTTAGGATTTTTTTAATGTGTATTTTAGTTTTCTTTAATTGGTAGTTAGTTTAATTTTAGATTAATAGTTATATTAGTTTAACTGTTAGTTTAAACTTAGTTTTTTTAATTTGACAGGTAACTTAATTTAATTTAAGATATGGAAATTGTAATTTTAATATAAAGTTAGGGGGCGTTAGGTCTAGGGGTTACTAGTTTAAATAAGTTTATTGTGATGTGTGGGATTTTGGATTAGGAGTTAATAGTTTAATTTAGTATATTTAGTTGTGGGGGTTTGCGGTTCAGTGGTTAATAGGTTTATTATAGTGGCGGCGGTGGCGGGGAGCGGTGGAATAGGGATTAATAACTTTAGTATAGTGGGGGCGATGTGGGCGGATGGCAGATTAAGGGGTAATAATATTTAGTACTTTGTAACACTTTAGTTATGAGTTTTATGTAACAGTTTTGTTGCGTAAAACTCATAACTACTGCTCTCAGATGGCGGTACAGATCATGTCATTATAGGGTGTAACGCAAGCTTTTTAGCCTCAGCGAAAAACTCGTAATGGCAAAGCTATGGAAGCCCCATGAAAAAACATAATTTTTATGAGTGCAGGACTGACGTTGGGTTACAGGCTAAAAGACTTGCGGTACAGCTATACCGACAAGACTTGTAATGGCTGCATTGCTGTTTTAACGCTGAAATGACCATGTTTTCAACGTTAAAAGATGAGCGCACAATTCGTAATCTACCTGTAAGTTTGTAGTAGGAAGCTCATTATGTGTCTTAGTAAAAAAAGATGCTGACACCAGTATTATTCATGTGCTTCTTAGCACATTAATTTTGTAGGTCTCAGATCGCTGACTGGGCTCAACCCTCAGAGATGTGCAAATGTTTCCCTCAACATGTATATAAGGCAAACTATATAATCAGTCTAAGTCCACTATCTCAGTCACAGACAGTAGGACCCATTCAACTACATAATAAGTTAGAGGAGGGGTGTGAGGTACCAATTAAATCTATTACAATAATTATGTAAAAGTGCCCATTATAAAGTGGTGATATCTAGCCCTATCAGGGCCCCGATGTTGAGGTGCAGGGGAATAGGGGTTAATAACTTTAGTATAGTAGTGACAAAATTAGGAGCGGCAGATTAGGGGTTATTAGCTTTATTTAGGTGGCAGAGATATTGGGACAGCAGATATGTAGGTGTCGGCGATGTCAGTGGGGGGCAGGTTAGGGGTGTTTAGACGTGGGGTTTATGTTACGGGTTTAAACTTTATTTTTGTTTCCCCCATAGACATCAATGGGGCTGCGTTAAGGAGCTTTTCTTTCCGTGATCACAGGTGTTAGGCTTTTTTCTGACCCGATATCTCCCCATTGATGTCTATGGGGAAAGCGTGCACGAGCACGTTAAAACAGCGCTTGGATTGTGTGGGGTATGGAGCTCAACGCAGCCATATTGAACGCACAAGCCGGCTGTTTGAAAACTTGTAATGGCTGCACTATAGAGGGTTAAATAATGCAACTTTTGTTGCGTTCATTAATTTCCCTATAGCGCGTTAGTTTGTTCTGGTATGATATTTTATAACATAATCTATACAAGGTATATTTCTCTTGTTTGTTAATATTCTTTTATGAAATTCGTACCGTTTAGACAAATAGAAAAAAATATACTTTATGTCTTACCTATACATTGTATACATTCATTATTTTTATTAAAACTATTTGTTAAATTGTATCTGGAAGATTTAAAAAAAAAAACTTTTAGTATCAAGAGATCTAATTGTTTTTCCAATGCCGATTTAAAAAGTATTTGTGACAAGGAAAAAAGTTTCAAAAATTGTACCCTTTATGTAAATTTTTTCATACTTTTTTCATATAACTTCTTGGGCAAACTGCATCCAGACATCTTCTATATATACATCGGCATAAAGAATATCCCATTAATAAAGAAAAAAATATTCCTCATAAGGAGACACCATTTATTACATACAGTACATCCTTATATTTATGTATCTCAATATTCTATAAGTGAAAACATCTCAAAAACGATCTCAAACATATTACATGCGATCATATAACACTTCAGGGTTCATACTACTTTATACTCCTTAAGCTTCTCTCAGGGTTGTTTTTTAGCCATATAGTTACTGTCTTGGTCTGATTGGAGACTATGTTATATTTGAGATGTATATATTGATCTATAGATACTGATGCACACACAAGAGTCTATAAAACCCTGATGTGTTCCATATGTATAATGGGGACAGATAAATGTCTCCAACGTCACCCGACCTCACAGAACATCTATCTGTATCTCCCAAAATCCCGTCTCTAACTCGTAGTATACCATTCATCAGCACTACAATGAATTCATCATAATGAGAAACCTAGATCTAGCATAGAATTAAGTCCCTTTGGAGAGATTGTGTCGAGTTTAAAAATCCATTCTACTTCTCTTTTAAGGAGCATCTTGTTTCTATCTCCACCTCTAGGGGGCTTATTAATGTGATCAATCAGGATCACTCTGACTGATGCCACGGTGTGTTTTTTCCCTAAATAATGTTTCCCATATGGACAAAATGACATGTATATCACATGATTGTTGCCGGAACTGAAACCTTGTATTATTATGTGGATGATTTAATTTTTTTCGTGGCTATTAAGCTGTTACATTTAGTGCAATTTGGGCATTTGTAGCACCATTTCAAAGAATTACTGATCACTCACCTGGGGGTGTAACAATCAGATGGATCAGTTTGAACCACTAGGTCATGTAAGGTTAACATTACGTTTAAATCCCGTCATTGGAGTAACCTTGTGTGCAAAGACTAATTTTGGGTCTGAAGATATGTGCCAGTGTTCCTTCATTACTTGGCACAATTTGGCATTATTCGGAGCAAATGTCGTGGTTATGATCATCTTCTTATTTTCATTATTCTTGTTCCGTTTTTATAGCATATCCTCTTATGTTTGTCCTTTTACTTGTTCAATAGCTGTTGGTTTATATCATCTATGTATGATTTTTTGTTTAATATCATACAATTGTGAGACCCCTTTTCTGTATTTGAATTATTACTAATTTCAAATCAATTGTGAGTTAATAATTCCTTTAGTTAATGATGGCGGGTGGCAACTTTCTGCTATAAGAAGAGAGTTACAGTCAGTTTGTTTAGTAAATAGGGTAGTCTCTAACTTGTCCCCATTTATCTGAATAATAAGGTCCAAAAACTGCACTGAGTTCTCACTGTAATTTATTTTGAATCTTACTGTTTTGTCAGTGCTATTAAATAGTTTGAACCACTGTTCCAAACTTTCTTTATCTCCTCTCTATATTAGGAAGATATCATCTATACATCTCCTGTAAGAAAAATACAGGAGATACATTTTGGGACCAGAATAAATCCTTTTCAAATCCAGACATGAATATATTTGCATAGGCTGGGGCTATATTAGACAGTGTGTGAGGCAGAGTGTGTGTTAGTGTGTGAGATACAGTATGTGTGTGTGTGTGTCTGTGTATGTGTGAGAGCGTGAGTGTCTTTGTGTGAGTTTGTGTGTGAAAGAGTGAGAGTCTTTGTGTATGTGAGTGTGTGAGACAGAGTGTGTGTTAGTGTGTGAGATACAGTATGTGTGTGTGTCTGTGTGTGAGAGCGTGAGTGTCTTTGTGTGTGTGTGAGTTTGTGTGTGAAAGAGTGAGAGTCTTTGTGTATGTGAGTGAGTGAGACAGAGTGTGTGTTAGTGTGTGTGATACAGTATGTGTGTGTGTTTGTGTATGTGTGTGAGAGTGTGAGTGTCTTTGTGTGTGTGTGAGTTTGTGTGTGAAAGTCTTTGTGTATGTGAGTGTGTGAGACAGAGCGTGTGTTAGTGTGTGAGATACAGTATGTGTATTATAATGTATTAGGTGTTACTTATGACAATTTTGAGAGGGGCCTGGAACCTATCTCCCTCACTTCCCATTGACTTACATTATAAACTGGGTTTCAATTTACAATGGTTTCGATTTACAACCATTCCTTCTGGAACCTAACCCCGGCGTAAACTGAGGGCTACCTGTATATATATATATATATATATGATAGACCCCATGCAGCTTGCACATAAATATTGAAGGGATATACAATACTGCAGCTGTTCAGAGAGCCAGTGGGGCTTGTATCAATACAGCAATTATTGAATTGAGTCATTTGAAATAATTATAGTTTTTATCAGAAAAAAATGCTTCTATTCAAAACTGATATGCATCCAATTTTGGCTGTAATGTTCAATTCAATAATATAAATACATTCTAAAAACAATATGATATATCAAATAATTTTTATATTTGGAAGCTCTGCTGTCAACCATAGCAACACGTTCTAATATAACATGATTTAACTCTGATAAAATAAAAATATTGTATAATTGCAATTACATTTTCTGATGTGATATGTATTTAATGTTATAGTTTTCTAACAATGTGTAGGTATTGAACATATGCAATTGCACTGAATATAGAAATAGACAATACCACTCACTAGTTATTTTTTATATTACAACTTGACATTTCCAAATTACAGTTTTTAATTACAATAGATCGAATGTGTATTTGATTTCTTTTGTTTTTCTTGGGTTGTAGCAGAATTATTACACATTTAGGAACAAATATGCACCACAATATTCCAGAGCTTGAAGCCAAAATGGCAAAGATCTCAACAGCAGTCACTGACTTACCCCTAGAGCTCAAGTAGGTTGGTATAAAAGAGATCCAAACAATAAAGAAAACTAACATGCTAAATGTGATGTACTTAGCTTCATTATATGTGTCTGGCAATTTACGAGCTAGGAAGGCAACAACAAAACTTATACTGGCTAAGATACACAAATATCCAAGAATGGAATAAAACACTAAGGCGGATCCTTCATTGCATTGCAGTATGATCTCTTTTGTATTTGACTGCATGTTATAGTATGGATATGGAGGTGCAAATATTAACCAAAATAAACATATTATTAATTGAATGGAAGGACAAATATAAATAACTGCTTTTGGAGCTTTAGACCAAATCCACATTGATATATTTTCTCTAGGTGTCATGGCATTAAAGGCTATCACAACTGTCAGAGTTTTAGCCAGTATAGAGGATACTGATATTGAAAAAGTAATCCCAAAAGTTGTCTGTCTCAAAAAACAGGTCCACTGCTCTGGACGTCCGATGAAGGTCAAACAGCAAAGAAATGAGAACATAAGTGAGAGAAGGAGAACGTAGCTGAGACTTCTGTTGTTGGCTTTGACAACTGGTGTGTCTCGATGCTTGAGAAAGATTCCCAGAATGATGGCAGACAGAACACAAAAGCAAATTGCAGCAACAGCCAGAGAGATTCCGATTGGATCATGGTAAGACAGAAAGGTAACGACTTTTGGAATACAAGCAGTTTTCTGTTCATTGGGCCATTTGTCTTCAGGACATTTAATACATAGCTCCATATCTGAAATGTGACATATATGAATTATTTATTCAAAAAATGTTAAACCATCAACAATTGTTTACCAATGTTAAATCATATTTTACTTCTGTCCAACTGAAAATACATGATGTAGAGTTAACAAACAAACCATTTTAAGTAATATATAATAATAATAAAAGGAATTATGATCATTTCAAATTTACACCCACGCTCTTAAATAGAAGTAAATCTGCTAATTTTATGTTTGAATAATTTCTTGTGTATTTTTAAAGATGTGTAATGCACACTTTTTGTTAATTGTTAAACTTTATCCTTTGAAGACAAAGTGCTAGATTACAAGCAAAGCAATAATTATTGCTGACGCTAGTGCGATGTGCTCAACTTCTGCTTTTTGTGAGCCTCAGGTACTGCGCATATTACAAGTTGAAAGTAAAAAGTTTTTGCTCGCACACTAATCAGAAGCGCACAAAAGCCCGAAGTTACAATATCGCAATTGCGTTAACATATTCTGCTGTAGACTTCAATGGAGCATAAAAAGTAGAAAAAATACCTTACTTGCTCGCAAACCCGATCACAGTTTCTCAAGTGTACTAACCCAACATGAAATGTTAATATTTTACATTCCAATGTTCTTCACATAAAAGAATATGTTCTAATTATTCATAAATAAATATTTCTATATATATATATATGATTTTTTTTTGTAAAATATATATCTATATATTTATATACAATATTGTGCAGAAGTCTTAGGCCACCATTAGATTTGTTTTTTTAGCAGTGGTATAATGACCATATATACTTATTTCTCAGTCTCTTTATTAGAATACAACCAGAAAATACAGGATATTTGTATGCAGTATTAAAGAAAAGGAAAAAAAAATCAGAAAAAACAGCGTTAAAGTGACAAGTATCTATTGTGACTTCCCCTTATTCGGAACCTGGCTTTGGTAAACCTAAATGGAATGGAACCCTAATTAATATCATTGCTAAAACCTGTATTTGTCCTACTATTTCATGTCGAAATGACTGATGTGAAAAAGGTCTGTTACACCAGATTTGTGCAAGACATGCTTGAGCATTTCATACACATGTGGTATGAGTTTAATTTAATTAATTTGATATACCACCTGGGTGCAGCTTCTTTTAGCCCAGTAATGCTTTTCACAGAAAAGAACTTTCCTGTAGTATATCAGTCTGATCCCGCCTATTACGGTCAGTCCAGCGCCGAAATACCAGGCAATTCCTCTCTGAACAAGGAACACAGCAACCCCAGACGATCGTTTCGGCCTTCATTGGGCCTCGTCAGTGAGGTGTAGCCATATTCCTCTAAGCACACTGAGCAAGGAGTCCACGTCTGGTTTCCCCTTTTTCCCATAGGGAGACTAAATACACACAGAGAGAAGCACACTCACAGGAACGAACAACTGGCTCAATACTATTGTTAGCCTGTTCTATGGCGAAAGTTCTACTCTGTGAAAAGCATTGCTGGGCTAAAAGAAGTTGCACCCAGGTGGTAAATCGCCATAGAACAGGCTAACAATGGTATTGAGCTGGTTGTTCGTTCCTGTGAGTGCATTTCTCTCTGTGTGTATTTAGTCTCCCTATGGGAAAAAGGGGAAACCAGACGTGGACTCCTTGCTCAGTGTGCTTAGAGGAATACTGCTACACCTCACTGACGAGGCCCAATGAAGGCTGAAACGATCGTCTGGGGTTGCTTTGTTCCTTGTTCAGAGAGGAATTGCCTGGTATTTCGGTGCTGGACTGACCGTAATAGGCGGGATCAGACTGATATACTACAGGAAAGTTCTACTCTGTGAAAAGCATTGCTGGGCTAAAAGAAGTTGCACCCAGGTGGTAAATCGCCATAGAACAGGCTAACAATGGTATTGAGCTGGTTGTTCGTTCCTGTGAGTGCATTTCTCTCTGTGTGTATTTAGTCTCCCTATGGGAAAAAGGGGAAACCAGACGTGGACTCCTTGCTCAGTGTGCTTAGAGGAATACTGCTACACCTCACTGACGAGGCCCAATGAAGGCTGAAACGATCGTCTGGGGTTGCTTTGTTCCTTGTTCAGAGAGGAATTGCCTGGTATTTCGGTGCTGGACTGACCGTAATAGGCGGGATCAGACTGATATACTACAGGAAAGTTCTACTCTGTGAAAAGCATTGCTGGGCTAAAAGAAGTTGCACCCAGGTGGTAAATCGCCATAGAACAGGCTAACAATGGTATTGAGCTGGTTGTTCGTTCCTGTGAGTGCATTTCTCTCTGTGTGTATTTAGTCTCCCTATGGGAAAAAGGGGAAACCAGACGTGGACTCCTTGCTCAGTGTGCTTAGAGGAATACTGCTACACCTCACTGACGAGGCCCAATGAAGGCTGAAACGATCGTCTGGGGTTGCTTTGTTCCTTGTTCAGAGAGGAATTGCCTGGTATTTCGGTGCTGGACTGACCGTAATAGGCGGGATCAGACTGATATACTACAGGAAAGTTCTACTCTGTGAAAAGCATTGCTGGGCTAAAAGAAGTTGCACCCAGGTGCTAAATCGCCATAGAACAGGCTAACAATGGTATTGAGCTGGTTGTTCGTTCCTGTGAGTGCATTTCTCTCTGTGTGTATTTAGTCTCCCTATGGGAAAAAGGGGAAACCAGACGTGGACTACTTGCTCAGTGTGCTTAGAGGAATACTGCTACACCTCACTGACGAGGCCCAATGAAGGCTGAAACGATCGTCTGGGTTTGCTTTGTTCCTTGTTCAGAGAGGAATTGCCTGGTATTTCGGTGCTGGACTGACCGTAATAGGCGGGATCAGACTGATATACTACAGGAAAGTTCTACTCTGTGAAAAGCATTGCTGGGCTAAAAGAAGTTGCACCCAGGTGGTAAATCGCCATAGAACAGGCTAACAATGGTATTGAGCTGGTTGTTCGTTCCTGTGAGTGCATTTCTCTCTGTGTGTATTTAGTCTCCCTATGGGAAAAAGGGGAAACCAGACGTGGACTCCTTGCTCAGTGTGCTTAGAGGAATACTGCTACACCTCACTGACGAGGCCCAATGAAGGCTGAAACGATCGTCTGGGGTTGCTTTGTTCCTTGTTCAGAGAGGAATTGCCTGGTATTTCGGTGCTGGACTGACCGTAATAGGCGGGATCAGACTGAAATACTACAGGAAAGTTCTACTCTGTGAAAAGCATTGCTGGGCTAAAAGAAGTTGCACCCAGGTGGTAAATCGCCATAGAACAGGCTAACAATGGTATTGAGCTGGTTGTTCGTTCCTGTGAGTGCATTTCTCTCTGTGTGTATTTAGTCTCCCTATGGGAAAAAGGGGAAACCAGACGTGGACTCCTTGCTCAGTGTGCTTAGAGGAATACTGCTACACCTCACTGACGAGGCCCAATGAAGGCTGAAACGATCGTCTGGGGTTGCTTTGTTCCTTGTTCAGAGAGGAATTGCCTGGTATTTCGGTGCTGGACTGACCGTAATAGGCGGGATCAGACTGATATACTACAGGAAAGTTCTACTCTGTGAAAAGCATTGCTGGGCTAAAAGAAGTTGCACCCAGGTGGTAAATCGCCATAGAACAGGCTAACAATGGTATTGAGCTGGTTGTTCGTTCCTGTGAGTGCATTTCTCTCTGTGTGTATTTAGTCTCCCTATGGGAAAAAGGGGAAACCAGACGTGGACTCCTTGCTCAGTGTGCTTAGAGGAATACTGCTACACCTCACTGACGAGGCCCAATGAAGGCTGAAACGATCGTCTGGGGTTGCTTTGTTCCTTGTTCAGAGAGGAATTGCCTGGTATTTCGGTGCTGGACTGACCGTAATAGGCGGGATCAGACTGATATACTACAGGAAAGTTCTACTCTGTGAAAAGCATTGCTGGGCTAAAAGAAGTTGCACCCAGGTGGTAAATCGCCATAGAACAGGCTAACAATGGTATTGAGCTGGTTGTTCGTTCCTGTGAGTGCATTTCTCTCTGTGTGTATTTAGTCTCCCTATGGGAAAAAGGGGAAACCAGACGTGGACTCCTTGCTCAGTGTGCTTAGAGGAATACTGCTACACCTCACTGACGAGGCCCAATGAAGGCTGAAACGATCGTCTGGGGTTGCTTTGTTCCTTGTTCAGAGAGGAATTGCCTGGTATTTCGGTGCTGGACTGACTGTAATAGGCGGGATCAGACTGATATACTACAGGAAAGTTCTACTCTGTGAAAAGCATTGCTGGGCTAAAAGAAGTTGCACCCAGGTGGTAAATCGCCATAGAACAGGCTAACAATGGTATTGAGCTGGTTGTTCGTTCCTGTGAGTGCATTTCTCTCTGTGTGTATATATATATATATGTGTGTGTGTGTGTGTGTTATGTCAGAAATCTTTTGCAAACATATTTAAATGTCCCTAAATTCCTTTTTTTTGTTCTAAACAATGTTGTTTTTCATATCTCTGTTTATTTATACCACTATATGTATATAGGGTTGCCAGGTGTCCGGTATTTGACTGGACAGTCCGGTATTTTCAGTTGCTGCCCGGTAATACGAGTACAAAAAAACAGACAAGCCTCTCTAAGACAGTTTTTTTTTATTCATAATGATCTGCTACTCTAACAAGTTCCCTCCTGACCCAGAGTCCCACTCCCAGCCTGTGTCCCACTCCCAACCAGCAGCTCCCATGCTCACAGAAGCACAGCACTTTGTTCCATTGACTTTTGGTTCCGCCGAGTAGTGCGCTGCTGTTTATCCATCTAGGGGCAGAGATAAAGCTGGCTATTGGCAATTTGGCATGCCCGCGAGGGGAGGGAGTGACCTATATGTAAGGTAGGTTGTGTCATATTTAGCAGAGGGTGCGTGCATCGGTTCACTAGCACAGTGTAATGAAATACACCTCCTGGCTGAGCTGCCTTTGATCACTGAAAAGGGAACCTGAGTAGCGTGGCGCTCCGCTTCTGAGCCTGGTGAGTGACATGTCAATCATGTGATGCTGATACCTTGAGTAGCGCGGCACTCCTCTTCTGAGTCTGGATGGGAGTGTCAGTCACGTGATGCTCTAAAGTCACCTAGTCTAGCGCGGGTGCTGTGTCAGAAATCCTGCAAAGGAGTGAGTCACAAAGCCTGGCTGAGACAACTATTTTGTATATTATGCAGCTGTATGTGAATTATAAATGTAAATATATAATTACTACCCCAAAGCAATTTGATATACTGTATATACACACACACACAATGTATATACATGTGTGTGAATATATATATATATATATACACACATCCTGCCTTTAGGAATTATGACCTTTGACACCAAGTTCTCAATATGCGAATGACAGTTTACCTGCCTACAGCAATAAACAAACTGTTTATTGTTGTAACCTGTTAATGACCTTAATAAGTGTTTTATATATATATATACACACAATAAAAACAACCCTAATAATGATCGTGTGTGCCTTTTTTTTTCTGCCATAAGACCACCTACCCCCCCCCCCCCACGCTATCTGCTGGCTGTCCGGTATTTTTTTGAAGGACAGCTGGCAACCCTATATGTATATAGTGTAAATGTATTATTATTCTGAGCAGGAATAATTGTGAATATAACATGTAATCAGGGTATCATATGTATTTATTTGCAATCAATGGATATTTTAAGAGCTGGGCCAGTTTTCTCTCTCTACCTGTGTAACCCCTCCTGATTGCAATCTAGTTTTAAAAACCACCCCTTCACAGATGTTATAAAATGGGCTGGCATATAAGATGACATTTCTTACTGAAAAAAAAATTCAAGAGAAGGAAGAAATATACTGAAAATAGCATGACAATAAAGAGGTGATTTTAATTTCTGCTGTATCTGAATCATGACAGTTTGTTAGGTGAGCTATCCCTTTGAGCTATCAGTTTAAGATTATATTTAATCAAACATCAATTCGAATTTTAAAATCCTTGTCTAAAATATTAAGGCTGTGACTCACTGCAAGCGGAGCGGTGCGCAGCGTGTAGATGCGGCTCTGCGCGCCCAGTGTGTCCTGCCTTTTCATCTCTGAGCACTCTGCTGCGTCAGGTCGCGTAGCTGAGATGAAATAATTGAACTTCAGAAGCGATGCAACGCGGTGCGAAGCAGCTGCATTGTCTTGCGCTGCATCGCTTGCAGTGTGTCACAGCCTTAATTCTAAATTCACATTTACATACTTTCAAAGTATAATACACAATGTAACAAATGGCACTTACAAGTTCTGATAAGTGATCAATGACAAAAGTATTGAGGAATTTGATTCGTTAGTGATAGTTTAAAATGTATATTTGAATCAGATTGGCTGATGTCATAAATCATGTGATTATGCATATTCCAATCAAAAGTGGTTGAAAAATTCACTAGAGTGTGGGTTGTTTGGTGCTAAAAGTGTTGCGTCAAAATTGGTGCGAAGTGGAGAGTGGGACTTGTATTACATGGCTTAAACATGGTGCACATAGATTTTTCACAAAAAATAAAAAGGAAGTTAGCTATATTATGTTGTGTATTTATTTCATTTTTATCTCTATATCTATTAGTGCGACAAGTTTGGGGCAAATCTTTTCAACAAATGTGTAGAAATATTGTCCCCTTGCTTTGTAATGAGCAACATATTTGTAGCATAATCCATAAGTAGTAGTGTATTTTTCATTTTTTTATCCCTGTATCTACTAGTGCACCAAATGGGGAGCAATAATATTGTTTGATTTAGAAAGGGTATACAATTTTATTAGCGTTTCTAATTTACTTTTATTATGTAACTAGTTGGTAAGCCTGCCCAGAGGGCAGTCTATATGTTGTAAATACAAAAAATACAAAATAGAACTACATAAAAAAATAAACACATTATCCAACATTTTTTTTAACCTAATCCCTATGAAAATAAACCCCCCCCCAAATAAAAACACCCCCTAATCTAATGCTAAACTGCCAATAGCCCTTAAAAAGTGCTTTTTGCAGGGCATTGCCCTAAGTTAAACAGCTCTTTTACATTAAAAATAAACAAAGTCCCCCCCTAACAGTAAAACCCCCCACACACCAAACCCCCCAAAATAAAAAAAACCTAACACTAAAAAAAACCTAAACTACCCATTGCCTTGAAAAGGGCATTTGTATTGGCATTGCCCTTAAAAGGGCATTTAGCTATTTTTCACTGCCCTTAAAAGGGCATTTAGCTCTTTTAAGAAAGTCCCAAAAAACCCTAAGTTAAAAAAAAAAACTAACGCTAAAGCCCCAAATAGGTACTCACAGTTTCAGAAGTCAGGCGGAGAAAGTCTTCTTCCAGACGGGTCCATCATCTTCAACCACAGCAAAGGCGACACAGAGCAGAGGTCCGGAGCGGTCAACCCAGATGTGGTGATCTTCGGCGGCGGTGGACCTCGGCGGCGGCAGTCCTTGGCGACATGGAGGCTCCTCTTCATCCGATCGTCCGTGGTATACTGAAGAAAGAATACAAGGTACCGCAATCAATTTGATTTGAGCTACTAAAATCCTATTGGCTGTTCAAATCAGCCAATAAGATTTCAGTAGCTCTCATTCTATTGGCTGCTAAATTTTTCAAAACAGCCAATAGAATGAGATCTACTGAAATCCTATTGGCTGTTCAAATCAGCCAATAAGATTTCAGTAGCTCTCATCCTATTGGCTGATTTTAAAAGTTTCAGCCATTAGGAATTCAAGGTATCCCAATAAATATTGGTACCTTGAATTCTTTCTTCAGTGTGCCTCCACGCCTTCGCCCGAGGACCGCAGCTACCGAAGAGCGCCACCGCTGCCGAGAATCACCACATCTGGGAAGACCACTCCGGACCACCGATCCGCACCGCCTTCGCTGTGAATGAAGATGATGGACCCGCTTGGAAAAAGACCTCCGCCGGACTTCTGAAACTGTGAGTACCTATTTGGGACTTTAGTGTTATTTTTTTTTTTACTTTTTTGGGGGGCTTTCTTAAAAGAGCTAAATACCCTTTTAAGGGCAGTGAAAAAGAGCTAAATGCCCTTTTAAGGGCAATGCCCATACAAATGCCCTTTTCAGAGCAATGGGTAGTTTAGTTTTTTTTTTGGGCTTTCTTAGAAGTGCTAAATTCCCTTTTAAAGGGACACTGAACCCAAATTTTTTCTATCGTGATTCAGATAGAGCATGCAATTTTAAGCAACTTTCTAATTTACTCCTATTATCAAATTAGTTTAATTCTCTTGGTATCTTTATTTGAAATGCAAAAATGTAAATTTAGATGCCGGCCCATTTTTGGTGAACACACTGTGTTGTTCTTGCTGATTGGTGGGTAAATTCACCTACCAATAAACAAGTGCTTTCCATGGTACTGAACCAAAAAAATAGCATAGATGCCTTCTTTTTCAAATAAAGAAAGCAAGAGAACGAAGAAAAATTGATAATAGGAGTAAATTAGAAAGTTGTTTAAAATTGCATGCTCTATCTGAATCACAAAAGAAAAAAAATTGGGTTCAGTGTCCCTTTAAGGACAGTGAAAAAAAAACTAAATGCCCTTTAACGGGCAATGCCCATACAAATGCCCTTTTCAGGGCAATGGGTAGTTTAGGTTTTTTTAGTGTTAGGTTTTTTTTATTTTGGGGGGTTTGGTGGGTGGGGGGTTTTACTGTTAGGGGGGGCTTTATTTTTAATGTAAAAGAGCTGTTTAACTTAGGGCAATGCCCTACAAAAAGCCCTTTAAGGGCTATTGGTAGTTTAGCATTAGATTAGGGGGTGTTTTTATTTTCATAGGGATTAGGTTTAATTTTTTTCATTATGGATAATGTGTTTATTATTTTTTGTAATGTTAGCCTTTTTTATTTTCTGTAATGTTAGATTAAGGTAATGTAATTTTTTTCGTATTTTTTATAGTAATGTAGTTTATTTTTATTGTAATTAAGGGGTTAATTTAGGGGGGTTAGGTTAGGAGGCTTAGTCATCAAATTAGTTTTTTGCGTTGTGGGGGTTGGCGGTGTAGGAGTTAATATGTAAATTAGGTTTAATGCGTTGTGTGTGGTTGGCGGTTTAGGGGTTAATAGATGTATTAGTTAGGTTGCGATGTTGGGGTTTGCAGATTTAGGGGTTAATAATTTTATTAGGTAGTTTGTTTGTTTTTCTTAATACTTCGTACGGGCGGTTAGGTTTTATTTTTTTTAAATACTTATTGCGGGCGCTTAGGTTTTTTTTTTTAATACTTATTGTGTGCAGTTAGGTGTTTTTTACATACTTATTGCTGGTGGATTCCGAAAATGGCAGGGTGGTGAAAGAATCAGATTACACTGCATCCCAGTGGATTCCGAAACCACCCTGCCATTTTTGGAATCCCCCTGAATTCTTTTGGCTGTGCGCGCAGCCAACTTTTTGTTGGCTGCCTCGCACTGCCAACATTCCTTTGAGGATGCGTGCGCAACTGCCGACCGCGACGGACATTACAAACGCAATTATAGTATAGATATACTTCATTCTCTTGCAGCATCGAACATAAGCTTTCTGTGTTTTCAGACTCCCATTGAGTTCTATAACATCCGCGACCTCAAGGGTGGCGGATTGAAAACTAGGTACGCTGCTTCGGAATAGACGCAAGCGTACCTGTTAAAGGTTTGATAAATTGGGAAAAGTGTCAAATAGAGTCGAATGTGAATTTGAAACATCTGTAATGACACAAGCATCGATCTGCGTCGGATTGAGATTGCGGGATCGTACTTTATGTCACAAATTAAAACATTTGGCGTTCTTGACGCTTTGATAACTACGGCGGATCAATCTCATGGCAAATACAACGCGGAATTCAAGCGTATTTTCAGTTGACGCTTTGATAAATTGACCCCATAGAATATATCTATATATTTTACAGTATGTTTATTCATTTTTAATATTTTTTAACATGTAATATATATATTTATCTGATACTGTTCATGTAAACTACATATCTAGACTTATATATCTATAGGAATAGATATGCAGGTATAGTTATGTACACATATATCTAGAAATATGTTTTTAAAAATAAAAATATATACATATGTATTTATGTGTTTATATGTGCATATACAGTGTGTCTGTAAATACATATATTCACATATAAATACACAAATACATATGTACACACATATAAACATATATACATACATATACATATTTAGACGTATATATATATATATATATATATATATATTGTATTGCAATATTTTTTTAAATAATTTTTTTCAGACAGTGTTATTATGAATGTAACTGTATTTTAGTATTTTCTAAAAATTTTATTCACGCGTAACAGTTAACCAGAGCTCTGAAGTCACAATAACCTGACGTGCATTAAAGTGAAGGTTAAAGTTTTACCTATCTCTATACACAAATTAATTATTCACAGTTTAAACAATATTATCGCTATCTTCTTTTCCCCAAACAATTATATATTTATATAATAAACATGTTTTATATTTCACTACCGTGCCGTTCCTGACTCCTCCCATCAGTCATTTCCTTATTTCTGACTGAATGACATATAGAGCAGTCCCATCCGCTCTATACCTGTCTCTAAAGCGCGTTCACGAGGATACAACGAACTGCGCATGCGCATAGAGTTGTCTACTGTTAGCAATGCGCATGCAGTAATCCTCCTTTTTCCCCAAAGTGCAGGCGTCATTCGTCTCAGATATAGATATATTCAATTTATATATCAAAGTGTAATATAAGTATTATATATGATTTATAAGTTACATGAAAATTCTGAGAATAATATTTATAGGATGATATAACAACGTTATGATGGTAAACAATAATTGAAATCTTTGATACAGTGGCCTCTAGTTATCAACGTGTCTACTTACCTGCCTTCACCTGCCCAATACGCCCGCCTAAGCTCGCCTACCATCGCCGCCGCAGACCTGAAAAATCTCGCCAAAGTTATCAATAAATCTGTCAAAAAGCTGCGCACCAAGTACGGGGTGATGAGCAGCGGACTGTGATAGTTATCACTCATCCAATCTCGCTGCTCTTCGGCTTTTTCACAGCTTTATTGACAAGCTGTCACTAAGCACCCACACTAACTACACTGTTCTACCCCCCCGGAGCCCCCCGCAACTAAATAAAGTTAGTAACCCCTAAACCGCCACTCCCGGACACCACCTCAACTATAATAAATATATTAACCCCTAAACCGCCGCTCCCGGAGCCCACCACCACCTACATTATACCTAGTAACCCCTATCCTGCCCCCCCTATACCACCGCCACCTATAATAAATTTATTAACCCCTATCCTGCCGATCCCGGACCCCGCCGCAACTAAATAAATTGTTTAACCCCTAAACCGCCGCTCCCGGACCCCGCCGCCACCTATATTAAACGTATTAACCCCTAATCTGCCCCCCCTACACCGTCGCCACCTATAATACATTTATTAACCCCTATCCTGCCCCCCCTACACCGCCGCAACTATAATACAATTATTAACCCCTAAACCTAAGTCTAACCCTAACCCTAACACCCCCCTAACTTAAATATTAATTAAATACATCTAAATAAATGTAACTCTTATTAAATTAATTATTCCTATTTAAAACTAAATACTTACCTTTAAAATAAACCCTAATATAGCTACAATATAAATAATAATTTTATTGTAGCTATCTTAGGATTTATTTTTATTTTACAGGCAAATTTCAATTTATTTTAACTAGGTACAATAGCTATTAAATAGTTATTAACTATTTAATAGCTATCTAGTTAAAATAAAGAGAAATTAACCTGTAAAATAAAAACTAACCTAAGTTACAATTACACCTAACACTACACTATACTTAAATAAATTATTCCTATTTAAAACTAAATACTTACCTGTAAAATAAACCATAAGATAGCTACAATGTAATTAATAATTACATTGTAGCTATTTTAGGATTTATATTTATTTTACAGGTAACTTTGTATTTATTTTAGATCGTTAGAATAGTTATTAAATAGTTATTAACTATTTCATAACTACCTAGCTAAAAGAAATACAAAATTACCTGTAAAATAAATCCTAACCTAAGTTACAATTAAACCTAACACTACACTATCATTAAATTAATTAAATAAATTACCTACAAATAAATACAATTAAATAAACTAACTAAAGTACAAAAAATAAAAAAAGCTAAGTTACAAAAAATAAAAAAAATAAGTTACAAACATTTCAAAAATATTACAACAATTTTAAGCTACTTACACCTAATCTAAGCCCCCTAATAAAATAACAAAGCCCCCCAAAATAAAAAAATGCCCTACCCTATTCTACATTAAAAAGTTACCAGCTCTATTACCTTACCAGCCCTTAAAAGGGCCTTTTGCGGGGCATGCCCCAAAGAAAACAGCTCTTTTGCCTGTAAAATAAAAATACAACCCCCCCAACATTAAAACCCACCACCCACATACCCCTACTCTAACCCAAACCCCCCTTAAATAAACCTAAGACTACCCCCCTGAAGATCATCCTACCTTTAGCCGTCTTCAGCCAGCCGACCACCGATGGAACCGAAGAGGAGATCCGGAGCGGCAGAAGTCATCATCCAAGGGGCGCTGAAGAAGTCTTCCATCCAATCAGATTTTTCCTACCTTAATTCCGATTGGCTGATAGAATCCTATCAGCCAATCGGAATTCGAGGGACGCCATCTTGGATGACGTCACTTAAAGGAACCGTCATTCGTCGTTCATTCATCGGTGGAAGAAGATGGCTCCGCGTAGGCTCGTCTGAAGATGGCTTCGCTACGCTCTGGATGGATGAAGATTGAAGACGCCGCCTGGATGATGACTTCAATCGGATGGAAGACTTCTTCAGCGCCCCTTGGATGATGACTTCTGCCGCTCCGGATCTCCTTTTCGGTTCCATCAGTGGACGGCTGGCTGAAGACGGCTAAAGTTAGGATGATCTTCAGGGGGGTAGTCTTAGGTTTATTAAGGGGGGTTTGAGTTAGAGTAGGGGTATGTGGGTGGTGGGTTTTAATGTTGGGGGGGTTGTATTTTTATTTTACAGGCAAAAGAGCTGTTTTCTTCGGGGCATGCCCCGCAAAAGGCCCTTTTAAGGGCTGGTAAGGTAATAGAGCTGGTAACTTTTTAATGTAGAATAGGGTAGAGCATTTTTTTATTTTGGGCGGCTTTGTTATTTTATTAGGGGGCTTAGATTAGGTGTAAGTAGCTTAAAATTGTTGTAATATTTTTGAAATGTTTGTAACTTATTTTTTTTATTTTTTGTAACAGCTTTTCTTTCATGTAATTAGCAAGAGTCCATGAGCTAGTGACGTATTGGGTAGGGGATATACATTCCTACCAGGAGGGGCAAAGTTTCCCAAACCTTAAAATGCCTATAAATACACCCCTCACCACACCCACAATTCAGTTTTACAAACTTTGCCTCCCGTGGAGGGGGTGAAGTAAGTTTGTGCTTAAGATTCTTCGTTGATATGCGCTTCGCAACAGGTTAAAGCCCGGTTTTCCTCTCAGAGTGCAGTGAATGTCAGAGGGATGTGAAGAGAGTATTGCCTATTTGAATACAATGGTCTACCTCTAGGGGATCTATTTCATAGGTTCTCTGTTATTGGTCGTAGAGATTTCTTCTCCTACCTCCCTTTTCAGATCGACGATATACTCTTATATACCATTACCTCTACTGATTCTCGTTTCAGTACTGGTTTGGCTATCTACTATATGTAGAGGAGTGTCCTGGGGTAAGTAAGGCTTATTTTTTGTGACACTCTACGCTATGGTTGGGCACTTTATATGTAAAGTTCTAAATATATGTCTATAAACTTATATTTGCTTTGATTCAGGATAATCAGTATTCCTTTTCAATACAGACTGTCAGTTTCATTATTGGGATAATGCATTTAATTATTTTTTCTTACCTTGAAAAATTTAATTTGACCATTTTTTCCTGCATGCTGTTAGGCTCACGGGGGCAGAAAATGTTTCTTTTTATTACGTCATTTTTGGCGCAAACTTTTTTGGCGCTAAAAATGTTGTCATTTCCGGCGACGTAATTTACCCTGGAAGTTGTATTCTGTTACGCATGTGTATTCAGACATTTTTTTGCGCCAAAAAAATGTGGGCGTCTTTTTTACTCACATTATTTAAACATTTCTCTTTCATTGCTTCTGGTTACTAGAAGCTTATTATTTTGCATTCTTTCCGATTCCTGAAACTGTCATTTAAGGAATTTGATAATTTTGCTTTATATGTTGTTTTTTCTATTACATATTGCAAGATGTCTCACACTGACCCTGGATCTCAATCCACTAATGGACAGACGCTGCCTGATGCTGGTTCTACCAAAGTTAAGTGCATATGTTGTAAACTTGTGGTAACTGTTCCTCCAGCTGTAGTTTGTGAAAGCTGTCATGATAAACTTTCCAATGCAGATTGTGTTTCCATTAGTAATAATCCTTTACCTGTTGTTGTTCCTTCAACATCTATTGTTCAGGACGTTCCTGTTAATGTAAAAGAATTTGTTTCTAATTCTATTAGGAAGGCTCTGTCTGTTATTCCTCCTTCCAGTAAACGTAAAAGGTCTTTCAAAACTTCTCACATTTCAGATGAATTTTTAGGTGACCGCCATCATTCTGACTTATCTGTTTCTGATGAGGTTTTTTCCGGTTCAGAAGATTCTACCACACATATTGATACTGATAAATCTTCATATTTATTTAAAATGGAGTTTATTCATTCATTACTTAAAGAAGTTTTGATTGCTTTAGATATGGAGGAGTCCAGTCCTCTTGATACTAAAACTGCTAAATGTTTAAATTCGGTTTATAAACCTCATGTATTAATTCCGGAAGTTTTTCTAGTTCCTGATGCTATTTCAGATGTGATTGCTAGGGAATGGGATAGTCTGGGTACTTCATTTACTCCTTTTCCAAGGTTTAAGAAATTGTACCCTGTGCCATCTGATAGATTGGAGTTTTGGGATAAAATCCCTAAAGTCGATGGGGCTATCTCTACTCTTGCCAAACGTACTGCTATTCCTACGGCAGATAGCACTTCATTTAAAGATCCTTTAGATAGGAAAATTTAATCTTTTTTGAGAAAAGCTTATTTATGTTCAGGTAATCTACTTAGACCTGCTATCTCTTTGGCTGATGTTGCTGCAGCTTCAACTTTCTGGTTGGAGGCTTTAGCGCAACAAGTGACAGATCATAATACATATAGCATTGTTAAACTTCTTCAACACGCTAATAACTTTGTCTGTGATGCCATTTTTGATATCATTAAAGTTGATGTCCGGTATATGTCTTTAGCTATTTTAGCTAGACGAGCTTTATGGCTTAAATCCTGGAATGTAGATATGACTTCTAAGTCAACTTTGCTTTCTCTCTCTTTCCAAGGTAATGAGTTGTTTGGTTCTCAGTTGGATTCTATAATTTCAACTGTTACTGGAGGGAAGGGTGCCTTTTTGCCTCAGGGCAAAAAATCTAAAGGTAATTATAGGGCTGCCAATCGTTTTCGTTCCTTTCGTCAGAATAAGAAGCAGAAGCCCGATCCTTCCCCTAAAGGAACAGTTTCCGGTTGGAAACCCAATCCAGTCTGGAATAAATCCAAGCCTTCCAGAAAGTCAAAACCAGCTCCTAAATCCACATGAAGGTGCGGCCCTCATTCCAGCACAGCTGGTAGGGGGCAGGTTACGATTTTTCAAAGATGTTTGGATCAATTCGATTCACATTCTTTGGATTCAGAACATTGTTTCGCAAGGGTACAGAATAGGTTTCAAGGTAAGACCGCCTGTGAGAAGATTTTTTCTCTCACGCATTCCAGTCAATCCAGTGAAGGCTCAGGCGTTTCTGAAATGTGTTTCAGACCTAGAGTTAGCTGGGGTAATTATACCAGTTCCAGTTCTGGAACAGGGCAGGGACGTGCACTCATAGAAGGCAGGGGAGGCAGTGCCTACCCTGCCATATGTGGCCAAAGCTTAATTGCATTTTAATTAAAACTAAAAAATAAGTTAAAAAAAAAAGTTTCCCCCCCATGTAATGCTATGGAGAGGCAGGTACAGGAACGCTTCTCTCCATTGCAGAACATGGGTCAAAGGAAAAGCTGTGCTGCAGCACCAACTGTGTTCTGTCAATATATTAGCAGCAAAAATTGGGACCAATAGGAGGCACCCCTCTTGATGCCTCCTAGCAAGTGAAGGATATATAGATTAATCAGAAGGAGGATGCAGTGAGCAGGGTCATGTGACACAACTGGAAGCTTAGGTAACCTAAGAACAGATGACACCAAGCAGAAGAGTAAAGTAGTATTCTACATCTCTTGTGATTCACAAATTGTGTTCAGATACAGCTCATTAACAGGGGGGGGACAGTAAGTGAGCATAACCCAAGCAGAAGAGTAAAGTAGTATTCTACATCTCTTGTGATTCACACATTGTGTTCAGATACAGCTCATTAACAGGGGGGGTTAGTAAGTGAGCATAACCCAAGCAGAAGAGTAAAGTAGTATTCTACATCTCTTGTGATTCACAAATTGTGTTCAGATACAGCTCATAAACAGGGGGACAGTAAGTGAGCATAACCCAAGCAGAAGAGTAAAGTAGTATTCTACATCTCTTGTGATTCACATATTGTGTTCAGATACAGCTCATTAACAGGGGGACAGTAAGTGAGCATAACCCAAGCAGAAGAGTAAAGTAGTATTCTACATCTCTTGTGATTCACACATTGTGTTCAGATACAGCTCATTAACAGGGGGGGGGGGGGGGGGGACAGTAAGTGAGCATAACCCAAGCAGAAGAGTAAAGTAGTATTCTACATCTCTTGTGATTCACAAATTGTGTTCAGATGCAGCTCATTAACAGGGGGGGGACAGTAAGTGAGCATAACCCAAGCAGAAGAGTAAAGTAGTATTCTACATCTCTTGTGATTCACAAATTGTGTTCAGATACAGCTCATTAACAGGGGGACAGTAAGTGAGCATAACCCAATACTGACAGGAAGTCAAAGGGTCAATTCAAATTTAAATCCATAATTTAAAACCCAGAGTTTGAAGTTAAGTGTGCAGTGTCCACATTATTTAAATTAAAGTTTTTGACATTGAATATTGCTAAGCCTCCCTTTTTCATGGTTATTTGATTTAATTAGGTACAACCTCCATATATGTTATGTCTGTTCAGTCAGAGGATGCAGTATCTATTTTTATTTTTCTATGTGTCTCCATTTATTTAAATGCTGTTAACTTGTAATTCACAAATCAATTGAAAGCTGTTGCATTGTGATTTTAATATGTGCTGCTTTTATACAAGTTTATATTAATAAAAAGGAGATAATGAGTCATTTAAAAAATATATGTAATTATTGCAGTTAAATGTTTTTAGAAATAATGCCACTGTAAAGTAACTGGTTAAACACATAGTCAAAGGGAGACATTTAAATTAAGCGTTCATGATTGAGGTAGAGCATGCTATTTTAATAGACTTTTCTAGTAATTTATATTTTGAGAATTAGCATCAACTGCTACTGGCCCCATGTCAGCAAATCAAATTAGTTTTTGAAAGGAACATGAAAGTCAAAATTATATTTCCATCATTCAGATCATTCAGAAACTGCACAAAAAAAAATAAAAAATAAACTTTCTATTTTACTTTTATTATTATGTACTTCATTCTTTTGGTATCCTTTGGTGTCCTTTTTTGAAGAGCATACCTAAGTGGGATGTGCACGTGCGTTTCTTGAACACCATATTGCAGCAGCTGTGTTGGCAGTATTGATAACTTGTCCTTTGTGTAAAACTTGTATGGTAAATTATTTCTATTTTTACAATACAGTAGTGAGTAGAGAAGAGATTGTGTATCATTCTAATTGCTTAGTAACTGGCACTGTGCCACAGAATTGTGTGAGTGTGTATGTGAGCAGAGTGTGTGTGGGTGTCAGTGAGCAGAGTATGTGTGCTTTATTCTCCTGGTAATCAATACATTTCCGATGAGCTAGTGCTTTAGTGCAGTGTTTCTCAACAATGGTACTCAAGTACCCCCAAAAGGCCGGGTTTTGATTATAGCTGAATCAGTGCACAGGTGAAGTAATCAGCTGATCAGTAACTCAGTGGTTACTAACTTGCTCTCACCCATCACCTGATTATGTCACCTGTGCACTGGTTCAGCTATCATTTAAACCTGCCCTGTTGGGGGTACTTGCGGCCCTCTGTACATGTATTTCTCCGGCGTATCATATCTAGTGCCTCACCAGCCTCTGACCTCACTGCACGTCACTGGAACAGGGTCTGGGGTTTTATTCAAATCTATTCATCGTACCAAAGAAAGAGAATTCTTTCAGACCAGTTCTGGACCTAAAAATATTGAATCGTTATGTAAGGATACCAACATTCAAAATGGTGACTATAAGAACTATTCTGCCTTTTGTTCAGCAAGGGCATTATATGTCTACAATAGACTTACAGGATGCATACCTGCATATTCCAATTCATCCAGATCACTATCAGTTTCTGAGATTCTCTTTTCTAGACAAGCATTACCAGTTTATTGCTCTTCCGTTTGGCTTAGTAACAGCGCCAAGGATCTTTTCGAAGGTTCTCGGTGCCCTTCTCTCTGTAATCAGAGAACAGGGTATTGCGGTATTTCCTTATTTGGACGATATCTTGGTACTTGCTCAGTCTTCACATTCTGCAGAATCTCATACGAATCAACTTGTGTTGTTTCTTCAAAGACATGGTTGGAGGATCAATTTGCCAAAGAGTTCCTTGATTCCTCAGACAAGGGTAACCTTTTTAGGTTTCCAAATAGATTAAGTGTCCATGACTTTGTCTCTGACAGAAAAGAGACGTCTGAAATTGGTTTCAGCCTGTCGAAACCTTCAGTCTCAATTGTTCCCTTCGGTAGCATTATGCATGGAGATTTTAGGTCTCATGACTGCTGCATCGGACGCGATCCCTTTTGCTCGTTTTCACACGAGACCACTCCAGCTTTGTATGCTGAACCAGTGGTGCAGGGATTATACAAGGATATCACAAATAATATCCTTAAATCCCAATGTTCGATCATTTCTAACTTGGTGGATGGATCACCATCGTTTAATTCAAGGGGCCTCTTTCGTTCGTCCAACCTGGACTGTGATCTCAACAGATGCGAGTCTATCAGGTTGGGGAGCTGTATGGGGATCTCTGACAGCGCAAGGGGTTTGGGAATCTCAGGAGGCGAGATTACCAATCAACATTTTGGAACTCTGTGCGATTTTCAGAGCTCTTCAGTTCTGGCCTCTTCTGAAGAGAGAATCGTTTATTTGTTTTCAAACAGACAATGTCACGACCGTGGCATATGTCAATCATCAAGGTGGGACTCACAGTCCTCAAGCTATGAAAGAAGTATCTCGGATACTTGTATGGGCGGAATCCAGCTCCTGTCTAATTTCTGCGGTTCACATCCCAGGTGTAGACAATTGGGAAGCGGATTATCTCAGTCGCCAGACGTTACATCCGGGCGAATGGTCTCTTCATCCAGAGGTTTTTCTTCAGATTGTTAGATTCTGGGGTCTTCCAGAAATAGATCTGATGGCCTCTTATCTGAACAAGAAACTTCCCAGGTATCTGTCCAGATCCCGGGATCCTCAGGCGGAAGCAGTGGATGCGTTGTCACTTCCTTGGAATTATCATCCTTCTTATATCTTTCCGTCTCTAGTTCTTCTTCCAAAAGTAATCTCCAAAATTCTAATGGAGCGTTCGTTTGTACTGCTGGTGGCTCCAGCATGGCCACACAGGTTTTGGTTTGCGGATCTCGTTCGGATGGCCAGTTCCCAACCTTGGACACTTCCATTAAGACCAGACCTTCTATCTCAAGGCCCATTTTTTCATCAGGATCTCAAATCATTAAATTTGAAGGTATGGAGATTGAACGCTTGATCCTCAGTCATAGAGGTTTCTCTGACTCAGTGATTAACACTATGTTACAGGCTCGTAAATCCGTCTCTAGAAAGATTTATTATCGAGTTTGGAAGACTTACATCTCTTGGTGTTCTTCTCATAAATTCTCCTTGCATTCTTTCAGAATTCCTAGAATTTTACAATTTCTTCAGGATGGTTTGGATAAAGGTTTGTCTGCAAGTTCTTTGAAGGGACAAATCTCTGCTCTTTCTGTTCTTTTTTACAGAAAGATTGCTAATCTTCCTGATATTCATTGTTTTGTACAGGCTTTGTCTCGTATCAAACCTGTCATTAAGTCGATCTCTCCTCCTTGGAGTCTTAATTTGGTTTTGAAAGCTTTGAAGGCTCCTCCGTTTGAGCCTATGCATTCTCTGGACATTAAATTACTTTCCTGGAAAGTATTGTTCCTTTTGGCTATCTCTTCTGCTAGAAGAGTTTCTGAGTTATCTGCTCTTTCTTGTGAATCTCCTTTTCTGATTTTTCATCAGGATAAGGCGGTGTTACGGACTTCTTTTCAATTTTTACCTAAGGTTGTGAATTCTAACAACATTAGTAGAGAAATTGTTGTTCCTTCATTATGTCCTAATCCTAAGAATTCTAAGGAGAGATTGTTACATTCTGTGGATGTAGTTAGAGCTTTGAAATACTATGTTGAAGCTACTAAAGATTTTAGGAAGACTTCCAGTCTATTTGTTATCTTTTCTGGTTCCAGGAAAGGTCAGAAGGCTTCCGCCATTTCTTTGGCGTCTTGGTTAAAGTCTTTGATTCATCATGCTTATGTGGAGTCGGGTAAGTCCCCGCCTCGAAGGATTACGGTTCATTCTACTAGGTCAGTTTCTACTTCCTGGGCTTTTAGGAATGAAGCTTCTGTTGATCAGATTTGCAAAGCAGCGACTTGGTCTTCTTTGCATACTTTTACTAAATTCTACCATTTTGATGTGTTTTCTTCTTCTGAAGCAGTTTTTGGTAGAAAAGTACTTCAGGCAGCTGTTTCTGTTTGATTTGTCTGCTTATAATTTCAGTTTTTTTCATTATAAAGATTAAAACTTTTGATTTGGGTTGTGGATTATTTTTTCAGCGGAATTGGCTGTCTTTATTTTATCCCTCCCTCTCTAGTGACTCTTACGTGAAAGTTCCACATCTTGGGTATCTGCTATCCCATACGTCACTAGCTCATGGACTCTTGCTAATTACATGAAAGAAAACATAATTTATGTAAGAACTTACCTGATAAATTCATTTCTTTCATATTAGCAAGAGTCCATGAGACCCACCCTTTTTTTGTGGTGGTTATGATTTTTTTGTATAAAGCACAATTATTCCAATTCCTTATTTTTTGATGCTTTCGCTCCTTTCTTATCACCCCACTTCTTGGCTATTCGTTAAACTGAATTGTGGGTGTGGTGAGGGGTGTATTTATAGGCATTTTAAGGTTTGGGAAACTTTGCCTCTCCTGGTAGGAATATATATCCCCTACCCCATACGTCACTAGCTCATGGACTCTTGCTAATATGAAATAAATGAATTTATCAGGTAAGTTCTTACATAAATTATGTTTTTTTTTTTTGTACTTTAGTTAGTTTATTTAATTGTATTTAATTGTAGTTATTTGTAGGTAATTTATTTAATTAATTTAATGATAGTGTAGTGTTAGGTTTAATTGTAACTTAGGTTAGGATTTATTTTACAGGTAATTTTGTATTTCTTTTAGCTAGGTAGTTATGAAATAGTTAATAACTATTTAATAACTATTCTAGCTAGCTAAAATAAATACAAAGTTACCTGTAAAATAAATATAAATCCTAAAATAGCTACAATGTAATTATTAATTACATTGTAGCTATCTTAGGGTTTATTTTACAGGTAAGTATTTAGTTTTAAATGGGAATAATTTATTTAAGTATAGTGTAGTGTTAGGTGTAATTGTAACTTAGGTTAGTTTTTATTTTACAGGTTAATTTCTCTTTATTTTAACTAGGTAGCTATTAAATAGTTAATAACTATTTAATAGCTATTGTACCTAGTTAAAATAAATTGAAATTTGCCTGTAAAATAAAAATAAATCCTAAGATAGCTACAATAAAATTATTATTTATATTGTAGCTATATTAGGGTTTATTTTAAAGGTAAGTATTTAGTTTTAAATAGGAATAATTAATTTAATGAGTTAAATTTATTTAGATGTATTTAATTAATATTTAAGTTAGGGGGGTGTTAGGGTTAGGGTTAGACTTAGGTTTAGGGGTTAATAATTGTATTATAGTTGCGGCGGTGTAGGGGGGGCAGGATAGGGGTTAATAAATGTATTATAGGTGGCGACGGTGTAGGGGGGGCAGATTAGGGGTTAATAAGTTTAATATAGGTGGCGGCGGGGTCCGGGAGTGGTGGTTTAGGGGTTAATACATTTATTATAGTTGCAGCGGTGTCCGGGAGCGGCAGTTTAGGGGTTAATAACTTTATTTTGTTGTGGCGGTATAGGGGGGGACAGATTAGGGGTTAATATGTATAATGTAGCTTGCGGTGGGCTCCGGGAGCGGCGGTTTAGGGGGTAATAACTTTATTTAGTTGCGGCGGTGTAGAGGGGGGCAGATTAGGGGTGTTTAGACTCGGGGTACATGTTAGGGTGTTAGGTGTATACAGCTCCCATAGGAATCAATGGGATGTCGGGCAGCAGCGAACATGAGCTTTCGCTATGGTCAGACTCCCATTGATTCCTATGGGATCCGCCGCCTCCAGGGCGGCGGTTTGAAAACCAGGTACGCTGGGCCGGAAAAGTGCCGAGCGTACCTGCTAGTTTTTTGATAACTAGCAAAAGTAGTCCGATTGTGCCGAACTTGTGTGCGGAACATCTGGAGTGACGTAAGAATCGATCTGTGTCGGACTGAGTCCGGCGGATCGAAGCTTACGTCACAAAATTCTACTTTTGCCGGTGTAAAGGGCTTGATAACTTAGGCGAATCAGCCTCGCCACAAATACGCTGTGGAATTCCAGCGTATTTGAGGTTGACGGCTTGATAACTAGAGGCCACTGTGTCAATTAGAATTAAATAGATAATGTACTTATTTCGTAGATTTAATAAACTTCGTTTTTACTAGTAATTTTGTTTTAGCAAACATTTGATCAAAGTCAATTATCTACTTTAAATAATTTAAATAACATATGAACTTACTTTCAATTAAATTGAAGAAAGTGATTCACTTGTTAAACTTGTATCAGTCCGGATTTGACCCTTTGCGATTGTTGCCATTTAATGAAAGCATCCTACGTACAATTGCAATAAGCATGCGCGAAACGGGAGCACGCTTGTCTTACAAGACTACTAACAAATTCTAAACGCATGCGCAGATCATCCAGAAGACGGATGACGTAGATTGACGGCCGCCTAACGGCCAGATTTTCAATTGGTTGCTAAAAAAACGTGACCTGCAAGAAAAAAGAAGAAGAAAACACTGGGTTGAATTTACGGCTAGAAAAAAGGTAAGTATAAACGGCGAAAACTCACTTTATACTCCTAATTAAAAAAAATGATGAATGATAGTACCATTCATTTAGGGGGACAAGTAAAAATAGATAATGAGATATAGCGAACTTTACCTTCACTTTAAATTCAATTGTGCTCGAAAAAACAAGTTTACTTTTAAACACCCACGATAAATCCGATATCGCTTGTGCGCAACAGTTATTGCCCACTCGTAATCAAGCCCTTAAAGTGCTAGAGGTGAAAATGAAATGCATGAGTCTTTGATGAATTCAAGTATAAATTATGGATTGTCTTTGAGCCCACACATTTCTACCCACAGTCAATATAAAGCCATAATTCATATTAGTAGTGCAAAAAGCATCACTAGTTCAGTTTTTTATTTTTTTTAAATGCATTGAAGGAACATTAAACATATTTGGCCAGATTACGAGTGGAGCGCAAACCTTTGCACGTGAGCGATAAGGGGTTAATTCCCGGGGTTTGTGCTCATCGGGCTTACCGCTAGTATTATGAGTTGAACGTAAACGTGATCGTGTCTTCAGAGCTATGGTTAACTTTTGCAAAAATAAAAGTTGCACAAAACACATAAAAAATACATTACAGAGTACAGTTACACTCATAATAACAGCATCTAATACATTTTTTTAAAAAATAAATATTGCACACAAAAGTTATAAGGGCTCAATGATATGAGATCTCAGGTGTTAAAGGGACACTGAACCCAAATTTTTTGTTTCGTGATTCAGATAGAGCATGCAATTTTAAGCAACTTTCTAATTTACTCCTATTATCAATTTTTCTTCGTTCTCTTGCTATCTTTATTTGAAAAAGAAGGCATCTAAGCTTTTTTTTGGTTCAGGACTTTGGACAGCAAATTTTTATTGGTGGATGAATTTATCAACCAACCAGAAAGAACAACCCAGGTTGTTTACCAAAAATGGGCCGGCATCTAAACTTACATTCTTGCATTTCATATAAAGATACCAAGAGAATGAAGAAAAATTGATAATAGGATTTTATGCTCTATCTGAATCATAAAAGAAAAAAAATTGGGTTCAGTGTCCCTTTAAGGAAAAAAAGGCAGACAAAGGGCTTTAACATAGAGATACATACATATACATGTCTAAATATGGACATGTATATATATATATATATATATATATATATATATATATATATATATATATATATATATATGTGTGTGTGAGTGAGTGTGTATATATGTATACATATACATACATATAAACCTTAGGTTTTTTAGATAGTTTTTTTTTATTTAGTTTTAAATAGGTATTATTTAGTTAGTAAGTGTAACTTTAATTAAGCTCTATTTAAATTATGTTAAAGTTAGGGGGTGTTAGGGTTACGTTAGGTTTAGGGGTTAATATAGTTTAATTTAGGTTGTTGCGATGTGGGGGGCTGGCAGTTTAGGGGTTAATAGGTTTATTTAGTGGTAGTGATGTGAGAGGCCAGAGGTTTAGGGGTTAATATGAGGGGAGGGGTTTCAATGATGTCGGGGAGTGGCGTAATAGGGGTTAATAACTTTAGTATAGTGGCAGCGATATCGGGAGCGGCAGATTAGGGGTTAGGGCTCTCTCCCCATTGATGTCTGTGGGTAAAGCGTGCACGAGCACGTCAGAACAGCGCTTGTTTTGTATGCGGTATGGAGCCCATATCGCACGCACAAGCTGGGTTTTGAAAAACTTGTAATGGCTGCGCTATAGGAGGTTAAATAACGCAACGTTTCTTGCGTTCGTTAATTTCCCTATAGCGCGCATAACTCGTAATCTAGGTGTAAGGTATGTTTTCTTTTCTTCAGTCTGAAAGCTAGAGTATGTTCATGCTATCAACAGTAGAAATGTTTCTCCAAATTAAAAAGCAGGGAGATTCAAAATTCACATTTACCTCACCTAACCTATTAAAACACTATTAGTACACCTATGCATAGCTTGTGTCTGTGAAATAATATAAAATAAATTCCCAGTAGGCCAATTTCAACATATATGTCCACAGGAATCTTTATCAGCAAATACAATCAGTTATACCTACAGGCACACAAACACACACATATACGCATACACAGTCACACAAACACACATATATACACACACATGCACATAAATACACACATGCACATAAATACACACATACACATGAACAAACACATACACGGATACAATATGTACACCCACACAGTCATTGCCATGAGATAGATCTAGAGCTGCTTCGTTTGTTCTTGGGAAATTTTTGTACTTAACGCCCTGGATTAACTGCAACCTGCTCATAGTTCACAAGTACACAAGGCATAAAAGGACTGGAGCTGGATGAGGTGTGGGCAGAGTGAGCTGAGACCTAAGCTGAATGGATTTGATTCCTTACTGTGTTGTGTTCATTCCTCACAGTTGGCTGGCGGCTACTCTCTCCCCGGGTGAAGTCTGTCCACAGTCTCACTCTACTGACTTAAGTCTCCTCACTCGGGCAGACGTGCACTAGTTCCCGGCTTCTTCCCACCACACTGAGCCACTCTAGTCCCAGCTGCTCCGCCTCTTCCCCTCAGTGCTCATGTGACAACCCCGGTCACGTTTTTCCGGTGCTGTTAATCACCAGGGATGTGACCGAGCTGATTGACTTCCCCCCAAGAGGCAGCTATAAGAGCTTCGTTAATTGGGGACATATTGGCCAGAGACATGCGTTGAGGTCAGAGGCTAATGAGGTACTGGCTATAATATGCCAGAGAAACACATATATGAACCCGATAGGAGTTAGCTTAAATTTACCATGAAATGAGCAGGTCTCACAATGACTATTATCATTCTTTACAACACACGCATACGTAACTTATTAAAAAAATGGTATGCTGTATCTGAATCGCGAAAGAAAAATGTGATGTTTCATTTCCCTTTAAAATAACCATACAAAGAAATGGTAAAACTAAATATGGAATAGCATACACAGATTGTGGCTTTATGATAATTATACACAGTCCCACAAACACAGATAGTTGTTTTTTAATGTCTGTCACTGTCAGTCTGACAGCTACCAACAAATCACAGCATACTCTGCATCTATTACCAGGGAGAGCACAGGGAAACTGTATGCTCTGTAGTATTTGCTGCCTAACGATGCGCAACTTACCCCCGGCACTGCCCTAGATTCTTTGATGTGTCTATCGGCATCAAAACAAGGCTCTAATGGGGGGGCGGAGCCAACACGGAGGTAGATCGGTCGCACACAGGTAGAGCTCCCGAGTTAATCCCACTAATTTCCCCTAATATCCCCAGCTTTGCTCTCAAAATTAAGCATGTGGGTACTCTTGATAGCCTCAGTGCTCAGATGAAGCTATATTAAAGCCGTTAAGAGCTAAATGACGTGCAGCTGAGCACTGCTTGCTGAGACACCTGGAGGTGAAAGCACAATATGGAGCCTTCTTGATCCGCAAGTTCCAGCTAAGGTGGACCCGACTGGTGAGTGAAGGCAGAACAGGAGCCTGGAGTGGGAAGCGTTAACTCATTATTTGTCACTCCGATCACAGACTTTCCCTTAGAGCTGCCACAGCTTAGATACAGGCAGCGTGAGTTGGACGCCATATTGGTGCAGGTCCCGACCCACGTGGAGCACAGCGGAGAGGAATTCTTTGTACAGCGGAGTGCCCAGCTAACCAAGCACCCTTAACCCTCACAGTAGGGTCAACCCTTGATACCGGGAGGAGGAGAGACGATCAGAAGATCACACAAGTGAGTCTCAGCGGTCACATCGCATGTCAGATAGATGCTCCCAGGCCTCTAAGCACTTCCTCACGTCATCACTACACTTGAACCCTTGACCTACTAATCATATAAACAAAGATAGCCCTTATTGGATCCTACTTTGACATTGAAATAGTCAATTGGGGTGTGAGGGCCTGCCCCATAGGACGTGCCTAACTTACATGTTAATACCGGAAACTTGTCAGGAACACACCTGGTTCACCTGAGGGAAGGATAGAGAGTTCTCTGCCGGTCCCTTAACCCAATTTCTTTACATTCAGAGGAGATTGTATTAACTGAAGCTGGAATAAAATCCAATAGGCCGCTCTCGCCTGTCCACCACTCAGTGTCACTAAGTTAAGATCAGAAATATATACCTATACAGTCATTCTTTTAACCTTGGGGGCTCACATCTGCTATATAAATATATATATATATATATATATATATATATATATATATATATACATATACACACTGGACATTTCTCTATTTAAAAGCCTTCAGGTCTGAAATAATATGTCTCAATCGGCCAGAAAGAAAAATAAGCAGCCCTTTCTACCAAAAAAGACAGTGATGGACCACTTCAGCTTTGCCAGTTCTGGGCCACACAACGAAACTGATGCCACAAACTCACCAAGATCTGAAGCCTCTGAGCTTACACTCTCTGCTATGCAGGACATTCACCAATCCTCAGGTACAGATGTTAATCCTACATTCATTTTAGACTCCCTGAAGTCGCTACTGGATAAGCACCATGCTTCCTTTACAGCCAAAATGGCGCCTCTACCACCGAATTGAAGAAATAAATTTTTTCTACGAATGAGCGTATTGACACTATGGAGAGAAGATATGAGGACTTATCTACTGAACAAGCTAATATCCTGAATTTTACACAACACCTTTCAGATTATTTTGATGTAGTGGAAGACAAGATTGCAGACATGGAGGACAGGTCTTGGCACAACAACCTTAGGATCCAAGGGGTACCTGAGTCTTTCTCCCCGTCTGACCTACAGACATTTCTGAAATAATTATTTCACTGTCTTGTCTGATTCAGAGGACATGATGGATAGGGCTCACCGCTCGCTCAAACCTAAGGGCTTACCGGACGACCAGCCGTGAGACGTAATAGTCCGCTTGCACTACTTCACCTATAAGGATAACATTTTATGAGCTCATTTTCAGAGACCAGCCCTTCCAGATAAATTTAAAAAATTACAAATTTTCCCTGACTTGTCGGTAAGGACATTACAAAAAAGAAAGACATTCTTGGAAATTACCTCTACTCTGAGGATTAATAACATAATATACAGATGGGGTTACCCTATTAAACTGCTAATTTTTAAGGACAATCAGATGTATACCATACTGAAAGTCTCAAAAGGGTATGAACTTCTGCAGTCCTGGAGCTTTCTGCCTTCAAGCAGAGACAGGGTCCAAACATCTCACCAACTGAGAGCTTCAGCTGAGGAGTGGTCATCCAATGCTCAACCAACTGCCAGGCAGGACCCCCCAAGGTCGCCAACAGCTACAACTCCTGAGAGATCTATGGATGATTTACAAGGACGCACTCATCACAGGATGGACAGCTCTACTCCAGAGATACAGGTCCAGTTCCCCAGACATTTAGGAGAAATAACTGACCTACAATAAGGAACTATCTCCAATTGACATTGCTCCTGGACTTTTAAGCCGTCTGGGAACCCTGCCTTAAATTGACTGATCACCGGTTGATAAGTATAAGCTGACTTCAGCTTCTGTTTCTATTTGTATTTTTGGTCTTATGTCTTTCTTTCAGTGGTATTAATGCTTGTTTAGGAACTAAGGGGTAAATAACTGAGATCAAAGGACCAGGTAGCCTAATGTATATTCTCTAGGCCTTCTTTGCTACCTCACAATACCTAGGGTACACTTATAATAGTAATTCCTAGTCAGGGGGCTCTCATCATGGGTTCTCCAGCTTAAAATATACAATACAATACTTTTTTGCCCAACCCCTGCAATATACACTAGTGCTTCTTTTGAGAGGGAGCTCATAGTAGCCTTAGTAATCTTCCTCGAGGATGTGGGGACTAGTAGTTGGATATGCAGTCTAGATGGTGACATAAAAAACAGGGAGGTCCCAGTTAAAGCCACTCAAGAATAACTAACCAAAGCCCACAATATATATATATAATACATTACTTTTGGGGATGCCCAAAGGTCAGGAAGTTTTGGAATAAGATTAATTTTTGGACGAATAAAATTAATAAAGCCTACGTCCAATTAAATGAAGATCATATCTTCTTTTTTATAGACATTCACAAAGAAGGATTGAATAAAAACTCAACATACTTAAATACGGTAAGCTAGGCTGTTGATCCTTAAATATTGGAAATCGTTTAAAGCTCCTACTCTGTCAGAATTTATTCAAAAACTTAAAAACCAACTCATAATGGAACAAATGGATACCTCGATAAATTCGGAGGCACAAGTTAAACACTTTTTAACCAAATGGAAGAATGTAATTAACAATATGCCTAAAGAAATTCAATTGATACTAATTTCACCTTTTAGAGGTACAGAATCTTTAGAACTGGCCCTATTGAGTAATGAATTTCCGGATCTACAGCCGAATTAACGCTATTTTACTTTACCGGAAGTTTATTAGTAGCCTGAGTGATGGGGGGAAACAACTCGAGGGAAATTCAAATTTCTTTTCTTTTCCTTTTTTTTTTTTTTTTTTGGTTTGGGAACGAGTTACTATGAGAAATATAGAAATTCAGGATTCAAGTGTGAATCTACATATTATTATCTACATGACTAAATGTAAATTTGGAACCCTGTAGAAGAGCGACCTTAATTTATGTTTTGTCGCTTCTTCCTTGATGATGTTACTGGTCTTCTTTAATTTTTTTTTTTTTGTTGTTGTATGTCTCGCTTCTCATAATATTGTTTTACAAATGTGTTGGTTACAAATAAATATTATATAAAAAAAAAAAAAAAAGCCCACAATATATAGACGCGCAGGTTGGTCACCTTCTCAACATAGTTAGGCCCAGAACTCCGATCACATCGATTCATATTCACAACACCTCTAGATGAAGTGTTCTGATTAGGCCCTCGTTAGTAGAAGAACAGATCCCACACCATGAGGAGGGAGGTTACATCCTAACTACCCAAAAAACTAGCTATGACCTTCTTGGGCATTATGACGCAGTTTATAGGCTCACAGAAATGCGGGGGAATATGGGTCTCACGCATGCATGTCCTGTGTCCCTCTCATGTAGTCCCTGGAATGCACTTTTTATGTCTTAGAGTCCGAGTCTAAAATCCAACTAGGTGGTAGCAAACATTTGTTGGATATATGGGAGCGCACACCACTAGAGGGAAGGGAGAGATAAGACTACTGTTTTTGTCTGTTAATGCTTAAATACTGTTTGCGATGTGTGTCTTTGTTTACCTGGTTAATGTTAATCACAGTAATTTGTTCCCAGGATAATGCAAGGTGATCTCCGAAACACAAACTCCTATCATCACCCGTCCGTGCCAAAGGTGCACCTCTCCATGGGTACCTGAGTCAGTTTAATACCTGCCTTTATGCCAAACATATTCTATGTAATACCCTCCTTGCTGGTCCCTACCTCTGTAGTATGACTTCAATGGGGGACCTTGCTCACTCCTCAGCCACACTGAAAAACCTAACATTCCCCTTGGGGGTCAAACTGGGGGGTCAACCCTCATACCTGGTCGTAATGCCTAGGCATATACTGAAGTCATCTCTAGAATGGTTTGTGTCCCTTATTAAACCCCTGAGTCCCAAGTCTGGGACCATTAGGATACCGAATCATGAGCTAGCTGAAAACCCCTGTTCACCCCACAGAGAATTGTGGGAATACTTCATGAGACCGGGCAGATCCGAACAGTCTCCCCTAAAACTATAAAGTGCCCGAGATTCTATTGCTAGTTTAAAGTTGGCTCCTGGCCCAGCTTCTATATCAGCCCCCTCCCTCCCTCCTGTTAACTGACTATACCTCCGGGGAGTGAATCTGCTAGCAGGTCAGCAGGAGTTTGTGTTTTGAGAGATTATTCCTGTTGCTATTTTTTTCTGTATTGTTACCTTTCACAGGATGTTTATAAAGTTGATGTTGTTGTTACCCTAATGTTCTTTGATTGACTGTGGTATGAAACTCACATGCTCATTTTTTCTTTTTCTTTTCTTCTTTTATTTTTCTTTCTCCACTTTGTAAATTGAACACTGAAAAATGTTGGCTTGTTTTGTTAGATGTTTTCTAACGTCTCTTACGAATAGACAGGCGATATGGCCGCCACCCTTCTTCTGCGCCTTTCTCTTTTATATTCCCCTTTCCCTTTACTGACCGACCAATTCCTACACCGTGAAACTACTATTAGACTATTAGACAGTAGTGTCTATATCCATAACCACGCACCTCTTCCCCCCCTCCAACGAGTAAGGAGCCCCCTTCTATTAGGGGGACTATCTAAGCGGTTTCTCTTGGCAATACCGCAACCTTAAAATAATTGCTTCACTTAAATCTAAACCAATTACAGTACTGTTGAGTGAATAGCTTTTACCCGCTTCTTTTACCCCTGATTCCCTCCCTGCCCGCTCCTTGCATCCTCCCCTTCCCTCCCCCCCCCCCTTTTTTATTCTCTCTTATTTCTGGTTCTCAGTAGACATGTCCCTGACCTGTACGTCCCACAATACAAGAGGGCTTAATACCCCTAATAAAAGAAGCAGGCTTATGAGACACTTAGCCCATACTAAGTCTCAGGTGGTATTTCTGCAGGAGATGCATTGGGCAGAAGGCTCACCCATTCCCTTTAAATCTAAGATTTATCCAGTGGTGGAAACAGCCTCCTTCTCAGGGAAATCTAGGGGGGTTGCGATATTGATTCACAAGAACATTTTATTTGAGAAACTTGTAACCCATAGAGACCCTCAGGGCAGATACCTAATTGTAAATTGCAAACTAGATGATATTCCATACACTCTAGCATGTTACTATGGCCTAAATTCTGGACAAATTAGGGCACTGAGAAAATTCTTAAGAATATTGGCCATGCATATAACCTGTAACCTGCTTTTAGCAGGAGATTTTAACATGTTACTGGATACGATCCTAAGCTCAAACCTTGTGGCCCCCTTTCCATTAGGACTGCCAAGCAAATCAATAATCTAATAGCCCAGTACAATTTGTTTGACGTCTGGTGCTCCCACCACCCCTCCTCTAGAGACTACTATTACTACTCTGTGGTCCACAATACCTACACCAGAATTGATTATATTTTCTGTGAACCCCACATGTTAGACTGTGTGAAATCAATACGCATGCCTGGATGTGTATGGTCGGATCACTCTCCGATTCAGATGACCATGAGGGCTCCTACCTCGCTGTCCTCTAGACCCTCTTGGAAGCTACCTGAGTTCATTCTCTCTTCTCCCGTTCATGTTGCACATATACAAAAGGAAATAGCTCCGTTTTTAGAAATAAACGATAATGGCCTCAAGGCGTATGTTAGAGGCATATGCAATCGCTTGATCCACACATCTTGTCCCAAATAGAGACAGTTAGATCGCAAATCAAAGCGCTAGAAACTAAAAGATACCAAACGCAGATACAACAGTTTAAACAAACCTTTTACGCTAAGGGTAATAAAGCAGACCGTTTACTAGCTAATAAATTGAGACAGCACACTGCGGAGGCCCGCATTCCGTACATCAAAACTTCAAAGGGTACAGTTCATTTGCCAGCTGATATAGGTAGGGAATTCACCAAATATTACTCCTCCTTATTTAATCTAAAAGACTCTCCGGACACCCCCACCCCATCTATAATACACATTCAGGAATTCTTGGATTCACTATCTTTGCCCACTCTGTCAAATGATCAAAGGGACCTTTTAGATTCCCCTTCAGTGTAGATGAAGTGAGCTCAGTTATCAAAACATTGAAACCACACAAAGCCCCAGGCCCAGATGGATACACCACTCTTTTCTACAACAAAAATGTCATACTCACTCCTCCCCCATACTTACCAGAGGATTATCGTTAGCCAGAAACACGGGAACGCTTCCCTCGGAACTACTGGAGGCTATAATAGTGACCATCCCAAAACCTGGTAAAACTCCTAATGTGTGTGAACACTTCCTCCCCATATCCTTAATTAATGTTGATATGAAGATTCTAGCTAAACTCCTTGCCTCCCGACTTAATCAAATCATCCCCACGCTAATTGACTGGGACCAGGTTGGCATCACACCAGGTAGGGAGGGGCCTGATAATACAAGACGTCTTCTCAACATTTACTTTGAAGCCAAAAGAACGGGCTCCCCTTGTGCAACGTTGGCACTTGATGCCGAAAAGGCCTTTGACTGTGTAAATTGGGCCTACCTGTTCGAGGTGTTAAATAAATTTGGCTTCCCCACCCAGTTTTGCTCATGTCTCAAAGCACTGTATTCTTCCCCGTCAGCGTCGGTGAGAGGTCTAGCATTTCACTCCCCCGCCTTCCCCATTACGAATGGAACTAGGCAAGGCTGCCCTTTATCCCCACTAATATTTACTCTTGTTATGGAGTCACTAGCAGAAGCAATTAGGTCAAACCCAAATATAGGGGGGTAGAGATAGCTGGGATCACACAAAAGACTGCTCTTTTTGCAGATGATTTGATTATATTCTTAGGAAACCCATCCCACTCCCTTCCTACTCTTTTCCAACTACTAAAACAATTTGGACAAATTAGCTTTTATAAATTAAATGTTAGTAAGACCGATGCCTATACTATTAATATCCCAGACAGCGAACTCGCAGAGCTTAAAAACACATATGCATTCAACTGGTCGAAGCAGAGAAATAAACACTTAGGCATATATTTATCTTGCAAAATTTCTACTATAATTAAATCAAATTTCTACCCACTTCTTCAGCAATTTCAGAAAAGTGCCGAAAATTGGAATGTACCCTGCATATCTTGGTTGGGAAGGATAGCGGCATTTAAGATGGTATTACTCCCCAAACTTACATACCTCTTTCGAGCCCTCCCCATCCGCGTTCCTAAATCCCTTATAGGAAAGTTCCAGCAAGTTAGTAACAGATATATTTGGAAAAATAAACACCCTAGAGTAGCTACGAGAATCATGCAGCAGCCACTTTTAGGCGCCCCTAACTTAACCTGCTATCATGAAGTAGCGAGGCATGCTAATTCCTCCAATAGTAAATGGTGGGCCTTAGAACAGGCTGCTCTCTCCAACTCACTCTCACTAACTGATCCCATATGGTTACCTAAGCATGTTAGGCCCTCACTTGCCATCCAAAATACCATCATCATATTTGCTCTCCGAATGTGGGATAGAATCCGCCCGCTCTCGCAGATCGCCCCACATCCATCGCCCATACATTTACTCTCTGGTTTACTGGCAGCCCTTCAAGATACGTACCCGATGTTGTGGCAGGAATATGGTATAATCTGTATTGACGACCTCTTCCCCAAAGGACGCCTACTCACTTTATCTTAGTTCAACTCCACTTACAACCCGCCACAGCTCCTGCGGTTTGAGTTCTGGAGGCTTCGTAGCCTTCTGAGATTGTGGGGGTTCCTAGACCAGCCTCTCCGTGAACCCACTAATTGGGAGAAAAGGTGGGTAAATTCCATTAAAGTCCCTAAGGCGCTCTCCGTCTCCTATAGAGATTTGCTTTACCCCCCCTACATTCTATAAGTCACCCTATATAATAGCGTGGGAGGGAGACATCCAATTTCATGCAGATTAGGATGAGTGGTCCAAGGCCGTTGCACTTAACAGGCAGGCCCTTCACTGCCTCACATTGCTGGAACTGTACATTAAAGTATGTACCCAGTGGCACCTTACGCCTCTAAGACTTTTTAAAATCTCACCTGAAAACTCTCCTTTGTGTTGGAGAGGGAGCGGGATGGTGGAGAGGGAGCGGGATGGTGGGGGCGCCAACACACGTGTGGTGGGAATGTCCAGTTCTGCAGCCCTTTTGGAGAGAACTTTCGCTTAAATGTGCGAGCCTAGACCCCCTCTTGAGAAGCACAACACCAACTGTTCTCTTTCATCTGGACTTCAAACTGTCGTCATCTTATAACAAATTATTAAGCGTTTACTTATTTATGGCTGTCAAGTTATCCATAGCCATTATGGAAACAAGAGAAACCCCCAATGTGGAATGACGTTACAAAGATATTGAACTATGTAGAGTGTATGGAAAGTCCAATCTTTTCCCAAAACCACAAACTATTTCTGCACTCTCAGATCTGGGACAAATGGAGAATGATTAAGTAGACCTAAAAGAGCCTCCTGTATATTGGGAGGGGTCCTGTCTTACAGGGGGTGTTGTGTGTTTTTTTTGTGTTTTTTTCTCTCTCTCTCCCCCCCCCTTTCCCTCCCCTTCCTCTACATAACCCTACTCCCCCCCCTGGCTATTTTTGCCGCCTGACTTTTCTTACCAGATATTGGTTTAGTTTCACCTTCTTTTCCCACTAATTCATAAAAATGCCATAGCATGGAACAGATATAAGTACTCTATGATTTTAAGTCAATTGACCCAATTTCTATGTACTCAGAATACTATGCATTTAATATGTGCATTTGTGCATATATATACTACTTTTGTTATCTGACGATGTACAGCTTATTTTTATTTTATTTTTGTGTATGTAATGCATTGCTTATTTCACAATAAAGCTTTAAAACCAAAAAAACAAAAACAAAACAAGGCTCTCATTGGAGCCTATGAGGGATATTTATCAAGCCGTCAACTGCAAATACGCTGGAATTCCGCAGCGTAATTGTGGCGAGCTTGATTCGACCCATTTATCAAACCGGCAAAAGTTGAAATTTGTGACGTAACCAACGATCCGCCGGTCTCAGTCCGACACAGATCGATGCTTACGTCATTACAGATGTTCCAAATGCAAATTCGGCACTATCTGACAACTTTTGCTAGTTAACAAATTTCTAACAGGTACGCTCGCCACTATTCCGGCCCAGCGTACCTGGCTTTCAATCCGCCACCCTGGAGGCCGCGGATGCCATAGGAATCAATGGGTGTCTGAAAGCAGCGAAAGCTTATGTTCGATGCTGCCAGATATCCCATTGATTTCTATGGTAGAAAACCAGTTACGTTTACACCTAACACCCTAACATAAACCCTGAGTCTAAACACCCCTAATATGCTGCCCGACATCGCCGCCACCTAAATAAATGTATTAACCCCTATCCCGCCGCTCCCGGAGCCCACCACAACTAAATAAATGTATAAACCCCTATCCCGCCGCTCCTGGAGCCCACCGCAACTCTAATAAAGTTATTAACCCCTATCCCGCCGCTCCCGGACCCCTCTGCAACTAAATAAATGTATTAACCCCTAAACCCCTGGCCTCCCACATCACTACCACTAACTAAACCTATTAATCCCTAAACTGCCAGCCCCCCACATCGCCATAAACTAAATTAAGCTATTAACCCCTAAACCTAACAAGCCGCTAACTTTACATTAAATATTAACTCATCCCTATCTTATAATAAATTAAAACTTACCTTTAGAATTAAAATAAACTATATTAAACTACTAATTAACCTACCCTAACTATTATACTAAAATTACATTAAACTATATTAAACTACTAATTAACCTACCCTAACTATTATCCTACAATTACATTAAACTAACAATTAAATTAACTATATTACATATTTTAAAACCTAACCCTACTCAAGTTATTTAAATCTGCTATAAAGAATTACTAAGTTACAAAAAATAACAACTAAGTTACACAAAATAAAAAATAAATTATCAAATACTAATCTAATAGCCCTATCAAAATAAAAAAGCCCCCCCCCCCCAAATAAAAAACCCCTAGCCTACAATAAACTACCAATGGCCCTTAAAAGGGCCTTTTGCGGGGCATTGCCCCAAAGAAATCTTTTACCTGTAAAATAAAATACAAACATCCCCCCAACAGTAAAACCCACCACCTACACAACCAAACCTCCCAAATAAAAACCTATCTAAAAAAACCTAACCTCCCCATTGCCCTGAAAAGGGGATTGAGCTTGCATTCTATTGGCTGATTGGAATAGCCAATAGAATGCAAGCTCAATCCTATTGGCTGATTGGATCAGCCAATAGGATGAAAGCTCAATCCTATTGGCTGATTGCAACAGCCAATAGGATTTTTCCCCTTTAATTCCGATTGGCTGATAGAATTCTATCAGCAAATCGGAATGTAAGGGACGCCATCTTGGATGACGTCATTTAAAGGGAAACTTTATTCTGCAACAGACGCTGGAAGAAGAGGATGCTCCGCGCCGGATGTCTTGAAGATGGAGCCGCTCCACGCTGGATGGATGAAGATAGAAGACTTCTGCCGGCTTCGAGGAGGACTTCGGCCCGCTTGGATGAAGACATCTGCCGGCTTCGCTGAGGACTTCTGCCGCTTGGATGAGGATGGATGTCCGGTCTACAAAAACTGTAAGTGGATCTTCGGGGGTTAGTGTTTTTTTAAGGGTTTATTGGGTGGGTTTTAATTGTTAGGGTTAGGGACTTTGGGCTGAAAAAGAGCTAAATGCCCTTTTAAGTGCAATGCCCATACAAATGCCCTTTTCAGGGCAATGGGAAGCTTAGGTTTTTTAGATAGGTTTTTATTTGGGGGGTTTGGTTGTGTGGGTGGTGGGTTTTACTGTTGGGGGGGTGTTTGTATTTTATTTTACAGGTAAAAGAGCTAATTTCTTTGGGGCAATGCCCCGCAAAAGGCCCTTTTAAGGGTCTTTGGTAGTTTATTGTAGGCTAGGGTTTTTTATTTTGGGGGGGGCTTTTTTATTTTGATAGGGCTATTAGATTAGGTGTAATTAGTTTACATATTTGATAATTTATTTTTTTATTTTGTGTTACAGTGTTTTTTATTTTGTGTAACTTAGTGTTTTTTAATTTGTGTAACTTAGTGTTTTTTATTTTGTGTAACTGTTATTTTTTTTGTAACTTAGTAATTTTTAATAGTAAATTTAAATAACTTGAGTAGGGTTAGATTTTTAAATATGTAATATAGTTAATTTAATTGTTAGTTTAATGTAATTGTAGTATAATAGTTAGGGTAGGTTAATTCATAGTTTAATATAGTTTAATGTAATTTTAGCATAATAGTTAGGGTAGGTTAATTAATAGTTTAATATAGTTTAATGTAATTTTAGTATAATAGGGTAGGTTAATTAGTAGTTTAATATAGTTTATTTTAATTCTAAAGGTAAGTTCAAATTTATTATAAGATAGGGATGAGTTAATATTTAATGTAAAGTTAGCAGGTTGTTAGGTTTGGGGTTAATAGCTTAGTTTATGGTGAAGTGGGGGGGCTGGCGGTTTAGGGGTAACAGGTTTAGTAAGAAGTAGTGATGTGGGAGGCCAGGGGTTTAGGGGTTAATAAATGTATACATAAAAAAGCAGGAGCGCTACAGCTAAAGGTGGGTAGGACTAAATATTATATTAATGAAAAACAAGTGAGTGAACCAAACTAAAATTAATGGTGTGGATCACACTAATGGTTAATATGTATACGTGCAAAAGTAATGCGTAAAAATAGATAATAATGGCTATGCCAATATTTAATAAAAATACAATATAAGAGCAATATAAGCAATATAAAAAACAAACAATTTATCAGCTAAAAACGGACGTCTCCGTATATGTATAAAAATAGGGGAGGAGGTTGCCACCACATAAAAATAGAATATCAATATATATCAAATAGTCATAAACTTGAGATAGTGCAAATAACGGATCCGGATAAGTTATGAAATAACTTCTTTAAGTTCTGGTAACCGTCTTACCCGCGGGCAGTGTGTAGCTCATATTGCTCATATTGTATTTTTATTAAATATTGGCATAGCCATTATTATCTATTTTCACACATTACTTTTGTACGTATACATATTAACCATTAGTGTGATCCACACCATTAATTTCAGTTTGGTTCACTCACTTGTTTTTCATTAATATATTATTTAGTCCTACCCACCTTTAGCTGTAGCGCTCCTGCTTTTTTATGTATACATTTATTGCCTTACCTATGTAAGGGACTCATAGGTGTAACAGGAGTTTGGTGGACACACCCTGCGCTCATTATATACTTTCTTTAAGTTTAGGGGTTAATACATTTATTTAGTTGCGGAGGGGTCCGGGAGCGGGGGGACAGGGGTTAATAACTTTATTAGAGTTGCGGTGGGCTCCAGGAGCGGAGGGATAGGGGTTAATAACTTTATTTAGTTGCGGTGGGCTCCGGGAGCAGCAGGATGGGGGTTAATAACTTTATTTAGTTGCGGCGGGGTCCAGGAGCGGCGGGATAGGGTTTAAACATTTATATATATATAAATATATAGTGGCTGTGTTTAGTGACAGGGTAGAAATAAAGTTGGTAAAAAGCCGAATAGCAGCAAGATCGATGACTGTTAGTTAACAACAGTCCGCTGTTCATCACCCCGTGCTTGGTGCGCAGCTTTTTGACAGCTTTTTTTATAAATATGGAGAGCATATTCAGGTCCGCGGCCGCGATGTTAGGCGAGCGTATTGGTGCAGTTGAATGCAGCATAGTTGACGGCTTGATAATTCGGCCTCTATGTTGCTTCCATGCTGGTTTTGTTACAAATTTTCTAGAAATAAACAGAGCTTCTGCCATCTCTGTATATGGGCCTTTAATATATTTGAATAAAGTAATCATGTCACCTCTCAAGCACCTTTTTTTATAGAGAAAACAGACCCAGTTTGGCTAGCCTCTCCTCATAGCTTAAAGGGACACTGAACCCAAATTTTTTCTTTCTTGATTCAGATAGAGCATGAAATTTTAAGCAACTTTCTATTTTACTCCTATTATCAAATTTCCTTCATTCTCTTGGTATCTTTATTTGAAATGCAAATATGTAAGTTTAGATGCCGGCCTATTTTTGGTGAACAATCTGCTGATTGGTGGATAAATTTATCCACCAATAAAAAAGTTCTGTCCAAAATAAAGATAGTAAGAGAATGAAGAAAAATTGATAATAGGAGTAAATTAGAAAGTTCCTTAAAATTGCATGCTCTATCTGAATCACGAAAGAAAAAAATTGGGTTCAGTGTCCCTTTAAATTCTTTATTCCCTTTATTAGTTTTGTGGCCTTCTCTGAACTTTTTCTAAGTCTGCAAAGTCTTTTTTATAGAACTGCACTCTGTACTCAAGGTATGTATATATATATATATGTATATATATATATATATATATATATATAAAACACAGGAATGGACCGCACTCACAGACTGGACTGGGTACACATCCTAAGCCACTGTTAACTCCACAGCTCTGAACACTGACAGACAGCTACACAGTTCCCAGCAACCCAGGCAGTTAACCCCTGAACAGCCTGGGTAACAGGCCCCAGGGTAAGCATTACAAACATTATAAACACAACACACAGAAAACCTGGCACTCGCCAGCAGATACTCAGTAATGTTTAAAAGCAAAACTGGGGGAAGTCAGTTACATTTGGCGCCAAAGGATCAAGCCCAGGACCACATCAAGGTTTCCCCCTTCCTAGGACCCTAAACCGAGGGAACACGCGCCGCCCGTAATTTCACCTCGCACATCGGGCTATCCAATATATGGCGCCGTCAGATGCTAAAGTGGCGTAAGTAGGACAAACTGGCGTTGTTCCGAAAAGTGCGCAAATACATATTTTAGTCGTCACAAGTACTTACGCCAGTGTTTTGTTCACGTAAAGTCTCAATAAAGTGTAGTTTTATGCAAATTTGGCTAAGACTCGTAAAAATTACCCGTGACTCCATCTAAAACTGCGCAACCTAATTACGCTATTCAAAAGTCATATATAAACCCATGCACAGCCGCCATTTTCTTCAGTGTGTTTGGATGGTTCGTTGAGCTATCAAAAGTCATATATAAACCCATGCACAGCCGCCATTTTCTTCAGTGTGTTTGGATGGTTCGTTGAGCTACAGCACACTACAGTGAGTTTAAGATTAGTAAGAGTAGTGAGAGAGGCGCAGCATAGTAGTTAGGTAAGTCGGATTTTTGTTTGGGTAAGCTTGTACATTTACTTACACTTATTTTTACATATTGCATACATACATATACAAAATACACAACACTTTTTTTTTTTTCTAGCACCCCACACATTTTATTTAAATTTTACAGTGTGATAGGCTGAGTGTTTGGTTGTGATTGTGTGTGATTGAACTGGGAGTGAGTGTGAGTGTGTGTAGTGTGAGGATGGCAGGGAGAGGAGGGGAGGAGGGGAGCGGAGTTGCAGGGATAGGAGTATTGTAGCGGACAGGAGGAGCAGCGGGGTCCCCGTCAGGGAGTTAGTGGAGTGGGGAGAAGGGAGAGTTAGAAGGGATGATGGGAGGGGAGATGCCCAGAGGCCAGGCACACTTAGAAGAGGGACAGAGGGTGCACATGGGGACAGAAGGGGGGAGGAGGGAGAGGATAGGGAGCAACCCACACCAGGGACATCCCAGGGAGGAAGCCAGGTGGCCACAGAGGAGGAGCGCATGTGATGCCCAAACTTCTCATTTGATGAGAATGTTGCACTAGTCCAGGCCATCATGGACAACCACAGTGCCCTATTTGGCCAGGAGAAGGGCAAAGGCATTGCCCGAAGGCGTAAGGCAGCATGGTTGGCGGTAGAGGATGCTGTAAACAGTGTGGCCCCACAGAGGAGGACTGTCGAGGGACTTAAAAAAAGGTGGAACGATTGCAAGAGGCGGGTGAAAGAGAAGATGGGCCAGGAAGCCATGTATCAGAGGGGAACAGGCAGTGGTCCACTCTTGGAAGCAGAATACAATGTCTGGCAGGAGATGATACGCAGGTCCCTGAGTATCACAGCAGTCCGTGGACTTCCAGGGGTTCGTGACTCAGGGGTTGCAACCACAGCACCTCATGCACACACCAGTATGGTATGTATTTGAGATATAACATCCTTTAATGTCACACATTCATGTACACAATGAGGAGCATGGTATTTGGCCTACTAACAAAAACATCTACAATTATATTTGACATTAATGCTACTTAACAAAATGCAATTCATAATATGAGGTGGAATAGTGCAATACTAACATGTCTCAGAGTAACACAGGCCACAAGCCACATGTAGAGTTTTCAGTAAATGGACACTATAGCCATCACAATACTTTTAGCTCAGAAATCAGGTTCTGTGCCTACATCAGGCTAAAGTAAATTGTGTGACCATAGTGTCACTTAAAGAACACATTTTCTCCATCACTGACATCACTGTGCAGATTAAAATCCCTCATATCACAAATCACATTGTGCACATGCATGTTATACAGTTTGACATGAGAATGAGTATTGTCCCTAGCATGTATCAATGTATATTGTATGCCCACATGGACATATATATGACTAAACTAATCCCTATCATCATTTGACTCCTCCACAGAACCTGTCACCAGGCTGCAAACAGGCATACCGCCACCTCCACCACCACCACCAGTCACAGGCATGCAGCCACCTCCACCACCAGTCACAGCCATGCAGCCACCTCCACCACCAGTTTTCAGGCAGCAACATGGACAGTATGCTCCCAGGCATCAGCAGGGTTGGATTGCCTCCGTTGAGGACCCAGAAGTGATGCCACCACCATTGGCATACGACCCCTGGCAAGATACCTGGCCTGAGGAATATCCTTTTGGCTTTGAGGGGGAGCCAAGTCAGCCACGAAGGGTCCATGTCTTTACCCCCCCCCCCAACACAATATCAGGCCAGTCATGGCTTTTCCACACAGGGGATGTCGCAAGATATGCAAACTGGACAGGCTGAGTGGTCACACACTAGTCGTCAATGGGACTACCAATCCAGCCTGAGAGCTCCACCATCTGCTTCCCTTGGGAGAGCTCCACCATCCGCTTCCCTTGGGAGAGCTCCACCATCCGCTTCCCTTGGGAGAGCTCCACCATCCACTTCCCTTGGGAGAGCTCCACCATCCTCAGATGAGCATATAGCTGAGGTTGTCCCTGAAGCACCAGCAGCTGAAGTTGTCCCTGAAGCACCAGCAGCTGAAGTTATCCATGAAGCAGATGCAGCTGAAGTTGTCCATGAAGCAGATCCAGCTGAAGTTGTCCATAATGCACCAGCAGCTGAAGTTGTCCCTGAAGCACCAGCAGCTGAAGTTGTCCATGATGCACCAGCAGATAGAGCAGAACCTGCACCTAGAATCACTGCTGCTCAAGAGCCTGTAGATCCACTGTATTCTCCCCTGGGCGAGGAATACATTTCACTCCAGAGGAGGCTCATAACAAGCTGCGAGTGCATTCAAAGAGGCCAACAGAGGTTTCATAGGAGCCAAGAGAGGTTACTCAAGCGTAGCATCGAGCTGCAGAGGGACATTGCAGCATAATTAAATGGAATTGTACAAAATCAGTCTCAGATGATGAGAATCCAGTCTGATATGCAGATGCAGATGGACAATAGATGGCGGGAACAAAATCAACTCTTGGGTGTGTTTGTTGAGCACTTCACACACCAGCAGGACACTGCCTCCAGCCTTTCATCTGTGGCCAGCACTCCAGCAGAATCATCTGAAGCTTCCCAAACCAGGAGAACCAGGAAATCCACTCCAGTCACCTCTGCCCCCTCATCCAAGAAGCCGGAAAAAAAAAATATTCTTATAGTTCACCAAAAATCTTGTCCTCTGTTATTTACCATATAATTGTCATCCACATCCATGTGAGGGGTATTTTAGTACACTAATATTGTTTAAACATATAATGAGGCCTGTGTGGAAATGGCCCAAAAAAGGTAATATTATCCTGTTTCTGACATATTCTTGTACTATAACTCACATCCACAATAGTTGTTTCTGAAGGGTACATATAGTAATATTCACTTCTAAGATGTAAATCAATGTATCTCACATCAGATATATAAATGGACACATTGGTATATATAGTGATGTTACTGATAGGGTGGGCATTATCAGGTGTTTTAAGTCTGCAGGTGAGAGGTTGTGGTGTCTGTGATAGGTTTGACACAATTGCAAAGAGGCAGCCTTCAAGAAGGTGTTAGAAATGATCATATGAGCCATACTAGGTTTTGCTTTCAACTAAGAATACCAAGAAAACAAAGCAAGTGTTCTAATTAAATCTGAAAGTAGTTTGAAATAACATGCCCTATTTAAAAGAAGGTTTTCTTTGGACTTTACTGTCCCTTTATATATTTTGGCATCAGTGCCAAGCTGTGTTAGCATTAGAATAAATTACACTCCAGTGGGTTCTAAAGAGATGAAGGTAATACAATTGAAAGTAAATAAGCAAGTATATGTCCACAATGTGATAAAGTACCTACAAGCTCAATCCATTTTACTATTTCAAATACACAAATAAACCTTAAAAAAGCAATATCATAGTATACTGTCCCTTTAACCTTGAGATGCTGCTTAAATGTATGTGTTTGTTAAGGCTTCCAGGGAGTTATGTTGGTTTTTTAGTCAGTGCAAGGGCTCCTGCGCCTGCAATTTGTAGCGAGATGAGAATGGAGTAGATTTTCTGAAATCTGCGCGCTTAAGTCCTTACGCTGTATATTGGATACCAAACTGCGCGTGTTTTGTATGTCAGTCTATGGGTAAAATAATACGGGTGTATGCTACGCTGTATATGTGATACCAAACCCGCGCAAAATTTGGCGTCGCCGGCTTTTGCGGGCGACGCTGCATATCGGATTGGGCCCCAGGTCTGGATCTTCATATTTATTGATAACTGCATTAAACTAAAAATTAAATTCCCCACAAATTGTTTGAGTATAGTAAAAAAAGAAAAAGAATGCAATGTACCTACCATTATTTTTTTTACAGAATAATTTGTTATTAATTTATGAAAACTAATCCATCGCCCCCCGGCATAGCCGACGTTAAATAAAGTTATTAACCTCCAGAGGCGTAACTAGAAACCACTTCGAAACTAAAGTACAGTTTTTACCCGTGCAGTAAACTATTCAGCGCCACTTTCACGCCCCTTTTTCATCTGTAACTTAATCCCTTTCACGGGTTAGGAGGCCTTTTGCCACATTAACAAGTTCCTTTTTCAAGGATCACGCACACTGGAGAACTGTCTAGTAACAGTCTTTAGCACCCACCTAATAGAGACCACAGTGAAAGTTCCACAGCTCACGCATATACTTCACCGCCACTGAGTGAGGAGCCCAGCTGCTGCCAAATATGTGCACCAACTTCCTATTGAGGTCCTGATTAACTTCCTTATGTGATGTCACCCAATGGGTGTTTTTTAAACTCTAGTGCAGCAGGCAATGTGCAAGGGGCAATAAATAAATAAAAGTTTAAAGAAAAAAAAGTTTCTTGTGCTGAAGCTGGGGCCCTCCTGAGGGCGGGACCTCCCGGTCCCGGACGCAGTCGCAACTTCTGCACCACCGGTAGTTCCACCCCTGTTAACCCCTAATCCACAAATTAGCGGTATTGCACTTTCCATAGCGCTGCCATTACGAGTTACTGAAAAACCACCTTGTGCTGTGCGGTATGGTGCGTTAAACTCCATACGCACAAAATCCAAGGGCTGAGTTTACATGCTCGTGCACGCTTTCCCCCATAGACATCAATGGGGAAAAGAAAATTATGTTAAAACCTAACATCCTAACATAAACCCCTAGTCTAAATACCCCTAATCCACCGCCCCCCCCCCCGACATCACCAACGCTAAATAAAGTTATTAACCCCCAGAGGCGTAACTAGAAACCACAGGGAAACTAAATTACAGTTTTTTTCCCTGTGCAATAAACTATTCAGCGCCACCTTCACACCCCTTTTTCATCTGTAACTTAATCCCTTTCACGGTTAGGAGGCCTTTTGCCACATTAACAAGTTCCTTTTTCAAGGATAACACTCACAGTTTGCTGTATGGTTTGCGCTTGGTCCTGGGGGAATATCCTTTACCCAATTTATCACGAGCAAGGCGCATTCATCGAATCCCCTCTTCAAGCCACTAAACCTTCTCGAACTCTGTGTAGCACTGACGTCTGTGGCACTAGCGTCTGCGATGAAGTATGCAGTCACACTTCATCTCCTATTGGGCAATCAAAATGGCTTGTTCCGTATGCGAAGAACCGGATCTCTCTGACTGGCTCCAAACACAAAATTCACAAAAATAGGTAAAGAGAATCTCGGAAACTTGCTTCTGTAAAACGTATTTCTTCTCTAGCAAAGCCGAAAAGCATCAGCTCTAGTGACAACCAAACCTGTGATGATGCTACATTGTTGTGCTGTGTTGTACTGATGGATAATTCAGTTTTTAACCTGACCTAATAAAGAAGAAATACGTTTTACAGATGCAAGTTTCCGAGATTCTTTCTACCTATTTTTTGTGAATTTTGTAGAAACCACAGGGCCCAGGTGCAAGAATCTAAGAAGCCCCCCCCCCATGTGAATTTGATACATATCTTTATATATATATATATATATATATATATATATATATTTTTTTTTTTTTTATTATTATTATTTTTTTTTCTTCTTCTTCAACAGTTAACACAATAAAAAAATAAATTGTGAAGATGTTTGGAATGTTGGTATCGTATACCAAAGACCTATTAATCACACACTTAAAGGGACAGTTCACCCAAAAAAATTCTTCCATTTAAATTGTTCTTAATGATCCATTTTACTTGTTGGAGTGTATTAAATTGTTTACTAGTAGCTCCTTTACCCCTATTTTGGCCTTTGAAATAGCCGATTTAGCTTGTGGTTTCCCAACCTATACTGAAAGTTTTGATACTGGAGTATCTGCTATTGAATAGCCTAAGTAAACACAGCCAGCAGAAGAAATTAAACTCACAGTGGGGTGCAAGATAGTTAAGTAATAAAATGATAATTTTTCATAGTTCTCTCTATGGGCCTCTAGTTATCAAGCCGTCAACCGCAAATACGCTGGAATTCCGCAGCGTATTTGTGGCGAGGCTGATTCGCCTTAGTTATCAAGCCCTACTGCCCGGCAAAAGTAGAATCTAGTGACGTAAGCTTCGATCCGCCGAACTCAGTCCGACACAGATCGATGCTTACGTCACTACAGATGTTCCGAACGCAAGTTCGGCACAATCTGACTACTTTTGGTAATTATCAAACTACTACCAGGTACGCTCGCCACTATTCCGGGCCAGCGTACCTGGATTTCAATCCGCCGCCCTGGAGGCGGCGGATCCCATAGGAATCAATGGGAGTCTGACCATAGCGAAAGCTCATGTTCGCTGCTGCCCGATATCCCATTGATTCCTATGGGAAGTGTCTGCACCTAACACCCTAACATGTACCCCGAGTCTAAACACCCCAAATCTGTCCCCCTCTACACCGCCGCAACTAAATACATTTATTACCCCCTAAACCGCCGCTCCTGGACCCCGCCGCAACTATAATACACATGTTAACCCCTAAACCGCCGCTCCCTGACTCCGCCGCCACCTACATTATACATATTAACCCCTAATCTGCCGCCCCCTATACCGCTGCCACCTACATAAACTTATTAACCCCTATCATGCGGATCCTGGACCCCGCCGCAACTAAATAAATTGTTTAACCCCTAAACCGCCGCTCCCGGACCCCGCCGCCACCTATATTAAAGTTATTAACCCCTATCCTGCCCCCCCATACCGCCGCCACCTATATTAAAATTATTAACCCCTAAACCTAAGTCTAACCCTAACCCTAACCCCCCTAACTTAAATATTATTTTAATAAATCTAAATTTAAATTGCTATTATTAACTAAATTAATCCTATTTAAAACTAAATACTTACCTGTAAAATAAACCCTAAGATAGCTACAATATAATTAATAATTACATTGTAGCTATTTTAGGATTTATTTTTATTTTACAGGCAACTTTGTATTTATTTTAACTAGGTACAATAGCTATTAAATAGTTATTAACTATTTAACAGCTAACTAGCTAAAATAAATACAAAATTACCTGTAAAATAAAAACTAACCTAAGTTACAATTACACCTAACACTACACTATCATTAAATAAATTATTCCAATTTAAAACTAAATACTTACCTATAAAATAAACCCTAAGATAGCTACAATGTAATTAATAATCACATTGTAGCTATCTTAGGATTTATATTTATTTTACAGGCAACTTTGTATTTATTTTAACTAGATACAATAGTTATTAAATAGTTATTAACTATTTAATAACTATCTAGCTAAAAGAAATACAAAATTACCTGTAAAATAAATCCTAACGTAAGTTACAATTAAACCTAACACTACACTATCATTAAATTAATTAAATAAATTAGCTACCAATACCTACAATTAAATACAATTAAATAAACTAAACTAAATTACAAAAAACACCCACTAAATTACAGAAAATAAAAAAATATTACAAGAAGTTTAAACAAATTACACCTAATCTAAGCCCCCTAATAAAATAACCCCCCCAAAATAATAAAAGTCCCTACCCTATTCTACATTACAAAGTAATCAACTCTTTTACCAGCCCTTAAAAGGGCTTTTTGCGGGGCATGCCCCAAAGTAATCAGATCTTTTACCTGTGAAAAAAATACACCCTCCCAACATTAAAACCCACCACCCACATACCCCTACTCTAACCCACCCAAACCCCCTTAAATAAACCTAACACTAACCCCCTGAAGATCTCCCTACCTTGAGTCGTCTTCACCCAGCCGGGCCGAAGTCTTCATCCGATGGGGCAGAAGAGGACATCCATACCGGCAGAAGTCTTCATCCTATCCGGGCAGAAGAGGACATCCGGACCGGCAGACATCTTCATCCAAGCGGCATCTTCTATCTTCATCCATCCGATGAGGAGCTGCTCCATCTTCAAGACCTCCGGCGCGGAACATCCTTCCTGCACGACGACTACCCGACAAATGGCTGGTCCTTTAAATGACGTCATCCAAGATGGCGTCCCTCGAATTCCGATTGGCTGATAGGTTTCTATCAGCCAATCGGAATTAAGGTAGGAAAAATCTGATAGGCTGATGCAATCAGCCAATCAGTTTGAAGTTCAATCCGATTGACTCATTGGATCAGCCAATCGGATTGAACTTCAATCTGATTGGCTGATTGCATCAGCCAATCAGATTTTTCCTACCTTAATTCCAATTGGCTGATAGAATCCTATCAGCCAATCGGAATTCGAGGGACGCCATCTTGGATGACGTCATTTAAAGGACCAGCCATTCGTCGGGTAGTCGTCGTGCAGGAAGGATGTTCCGCACCAGAGGTCTTGAAGATGGAGCCGCTCCTCGTTGGATGGATGAAGATAGAAGATGCCGCTTGGATGAAGATGTCTGCCGGTCCGGATGTCCTCTTCTGCCCGGATAGGATGAAGACTTCTGCCGGTCTGGATGTCCTCTTCTGCCCCATCGGATGAAGACTTCGGCCCGGCTCAAGGTAGGGAGATCTTCAGGGGGGTAGTGTTAGGTTTATTTAAGGGGGTTTGGGTGGGTTAGAGTAGGGGTATGTGGGTGGTGAGTTTTAATGTTGGGGGGGGTTGTATTTTTTTCACAGGTAAAGGAGCTGATTACTTTGGGGCATGCCCTGCAAAAAGCCCTTTTAAGGGCTGGTAAAAGAGCTGATTACTTTGTAATGTAGAATAGGCTAGGGACTTTTATTATTTTGTTTTTTTTATTTTATTAGGGGGCTTAGATTAGGTGTAATTAGTTTAAAATTCATGTAATATTTTTTTATTTTCTGTAATTTAGTGGTTTTTTTTGTAATTTAGTTTAGTTTATTTAATTGTATTTAATTGTAGGTATTGGTAGCTAATTTTTTTAATTAATTTAATGATAGTGTAGTGTTAGGTTTAATTGTAACTTACATTAGGATTTATTTTACAGGTAATTTTGTATTTATTTTAGCTAGGTAGTTATTAAATAGTTAATAACTATTTAATAACTATTGTATCTAGTTAAAATAAATACAAAGTTTATTTAATTGTAGTTATTTGTAGGTATTGTATTTAATTAATTTGTTGATAGTGCAGTGTTAGGTTTAATTGTAGATAATTGTAGGTATTTTATTTGATTAATTTATTGATAGTGTAGTGTTAGGTTTAATTGTAACTTAGGTTAGGATTTATTTTACAGGTAATTTTGTAATTATTTTAACTATTTTAGCTATTAAATAGTTAATAACTATTTAATAGCTATTGTACCTGGTTAAAATAAATACAAAGTTGCCTGTAAAATAAATATAAATCCTAAGATAGCTACAATGTAATTATTAATTACATTGTAGCTATCTAACGGCTAGATTTAGAGTTGGGCGGTAGCCGTGAAAACCAGCGTTAGAGGCTCCTAACGCTTGTTTTTACCTCCCTCTGGTATTTGGAGTCAGTCAGGAAAGGGTCTAACGCTCACTGTCCAGCCGCGACTTTTCCATACCGCAGATCCCCCTACGCCATTTGCGTATCCTATCTTTTCAATGGGATCTTTCTAACGCGGGTATTTAGAGTCTTGGCTGAAGTGAGCGTTAGAATCAGCCAATCAGATTCAAGTTCAATCCGATTGGCTGATTGGATCAGCCAATCAGATTGAGCTCGCATTCTATTGGCTGATCGGAACAGCCAATCAGAATTTTTCCTACCTTAATTCCGATTGGCTGATAGAATCCTATCAGCCAATCGGAATTCGAGGGACGCCATCTTGGATGACGTCCCTTAAAGGAACCTTCATTCTTCAGTTGGACGTCGGAAGAAGAGGATGGATCCGCGCCGGAGGTCTTCAAGATGGAGCTGTTCGTCATCGGATGAAGATAGAAGATGCCGCTTGGATCAAGATGGTTGCCGGTCCGGATCTACTCTTCTTCCCGGATAGGATGAAGACTTTGGAGCCTCTTCTGGACCTCTTCAGCCGCCGCTTGATAGAAGACTTCAGCCGGATTATGGATTGCCAGCCCCCGCTTGGGCTTGGATGAAGATTTCGGAGGACGGATCGGTGAACCTGGTATGGTGAAGATAAGGTAGGAAGATCTTCAGGGGCTTAGTGTTAGGTTTATTTAAGGGGGTTTGGGTTAGATTAGGGGTATGTGGGTGGTGAGTTGTAATGTTGGGGGGGGGATTGTATTTCTTTTTTTACAGGCAAAAGAGCTGAATTATTTGGGGCATGCCCCGCAAATGGCCCTTTTCAGGGCTGGTAAGGTAAAAGAGCTTTGAACTTTTTTAATTTAGAACAGGGTAGGGCATTTTTTTATTTTGGGGGTCTTTGTTATTTTATTAGGGGGCTTAGAGTAGGTGTAATTAGTTTAAAATTGTTGTAATATTTTTCTAATGTTTGTAAATATTTTTTTATTTTTTGTAACTTAGTTCTTTTTTATTTTTTGTACTTTAGTTAGTTTATTTAATTGTAGTTATTTGTAGGTATTGTATTTAATTAATTTGTTGATAGTGCAGTGTTAGGTTTAATTGTAGATAATTGTAGGTATTTTATTTAATTAATTTATTGATAGTGTAGTGTTAGGTTTAATTGTAATTTAGGTTAGGATTTATTTTACAGGTAATTTTGTAATTATTTTAACTATTTTAGCTATTAAATAGTTAATAACTATTTAATAGCTATTGTACCTGGTTAAAATAAATACAAAGTTGCCTGTAAAATAAATATTAATCCTAAAATAGCTACAATATAATTATTCGTTATATTGTAGCTATATTAGGGTTTATTTTACAGGTAAGTATTTAGCTTTAAATAGGAATAATTTATTTAATAAGAGTTAATTTATTTCATTAGATTTAAATTATATTTAACTTAGGGGGGTGTTAGGGTTAGACTTTGCTTTAGGGGTTAATCCATTTATTATAGTAGCGGTGAGGTGCGATCGGCAGATTAGGGGTTAATAATTGAAGTTAGGTGTCGGCGATGTTAGGGAGGGCAGATTAGGGGTTAATACTATTTCTTATAGGGTTATTGAGGCGGGAGTGAAGCGGATTAGGAGTTAATAACTTTATTATAATAGCGGTGAGGTGCGATCGGCAGATTAGGGGTTAATTATTGTAGATAGCTTGCAGCGACGTTGTGGGGGGCAGATTAGGGGTTAATAAATATAATATAGGGGTCGGCGGTGTTAGGGGCAGCAGATTAGGGGTACATAGGGATAATGTAGGTTGCGGCGGTGTCCGGAGCGGCAGATTAGGGGTTAATTGTATAATGCAGGGGTCAGCGATAGCGGGGTCGGCAGATTAGGGGTTAATAAGTGTAAGGTTAGGGGTGTTTAGACTCGGGGTTCATGTTAGGGTGTTAGGTGCAGACGTAGGAAGTGTTTCCCCATAGGAAACAATGGGGCCTCGTTAGGAGCTTAACGCTGCTTTTTTGCAGGTGTTTGGGTTTTTTTCAGCTCAAACTGCCCCATTTTTTCCTATGGGGGAATCGTGCACGAGCACGTTTTTGAAGCTGGCCGCGTCCGTAAGCACCGCTGGTATCGAGAGTTGCAGTTGCGGTAAATTTGCTCTACGCTCCTTTTTTTGGAGCCTAACGCAGCCATTCTGTTAACTCTAAATACCAGCGGTATTTAAAAGGTGCGGCCAGAAAAAAGCATGCGTAGCTAACGCACCCCTTTGGCCGCAAAACTCCAAATCTAGGCCTTAGGGTTTATTTTACAGGTAAGTATTTAGTTTTAAATTGGAATAATTTATTTAATGATAGTGTAGTGTTAGGTGTAATTGTAACTTAGGTTAGTTTTTATTTTGCAGGTAATTTTGTATTTATTTTAGCTAGGTAGCTGTTAAATAGTTAATAACTATTTAATAGCTATTGTACCTAGTTAAAATAAATACAAACTTGCCTGTAAAATAAAAATAAATGCTAAAATAGTTACAATGTAACTATTAGTTATATTGTAGCTATATTAGGGTTTATTTTATAGGTAAGTATTTAGTTTTAAATATGATTAATTTAGTTAATAAGAGTAATATTATTTAGATTTATTTAATTAATATTTAAGTTAGGGGGGTGTTAGGGTTAGTGTTAGACTTAGGTTTAGGAGTTAATAATTTTATTATAGTGGCGGCGGTATAGGGGGGCAGGATAGGGGTTAATACATTTATTATAGGTTGCGGCGGTATAGGGGGGGCAGGATAGGGGTTAATAGGTATTATGTAGGTGGCAGCGGGGTCTGGGTTAACATATTTATTATAGTTGCGGCGGGGTGTAGGAGCGGCGGTTTAGGGGTTAACATATTTATTATAGTTGCGGCGGGGTCTAGGAGCGCCGGTTTAGGGGGTAATAACTTTATTTAGTTGCGGGGGGCTCCGAGGGCGCCGGTATAGGGAGTAGAACAGTATAGTATAGTGTGAGTGCTTAGTGACAGGGGTATCAATAAAGCTGTAAAAAAGCTGAAGAGCAGCGAGATTGATGATTGATAACTATCACAGTCCGCTGCTCATCGCCCCGTACTTGGTGCGCAGCTTTTTGACAGATTTATTGATAACTTTGGCGAGCGTATTCAGGTCTGCGGCGGCGATGTGAGGCGAGCTTAGGCGAGCGTATGAGCGTATTGGGGCCGGCGAAGGCAGGTAAGTACGGAGCTTCATAACTAGAGGCCTATGTATTGAGCTTTAGTTTTCCAGACAGATATAAGATAAGGAAGCTAGTGTGTATACACAAAGTGATAACATAATGAGATATGATATTACCTGAAGCTCAACCCATTGTAATAGGCTGTGGTTTAAAAGCACAAAACCAGCTACTTCATATACACAAATATACATGAAAATGCAATTTCTCATACATTTTATACTCTGCAGCTGGTATAACAAGTCATTGAAAATACATTAATATAAAAATTTTTTTACAGTGTACTGTCCCTTTAAGCACATACTTATATGTGCACATTAATATACATACGTGTGTGTGTTTATATATATATTTATATATATATACACACACACACACCTCCCAACTGTCCATATTTGAGAGGGAAAGTCACTAATTCTGAGCTCTGTCCCTCTGAGACAGCCATATGTCCTGATTTGCAGATGTTTCCTTGACCCCGTGTGTATCTGCGTGTGAATGTATGTGTGTGCATAAGTGTGAGTAAATGTATGTGTGTGTGTGATTTTATGTATTCCCCCCCCCCCCGGGAAAAAGTGCGATATGTGGTGGGCAGGAGCAGAGATGGGAAGTGGCTTAAAAATGTAATGTAAATAAAATTTTAAATAAAACGCACACATTCATATTTATATATATATATGACACGCACACACACATATATATATTATATATGTGTGTGTCAACATATGAATATCTGCAAATAATAGAGAAGTGTAAATAAGCATACAAAAACTGTCAAATGTCAATAATTTGAACACAAAGCCTTAGGTGTATAACATTATACCTACATTGATTAATACAAATTGAAAGCAACATGACAATAAGGAATTATTTAAGGGTCAATATCACCATTTTTATTATTTCACCTAAAAAATCAGTAATTTGACCATTGGCATAATACAAAATCTTATAAATGCTAAGAAGAGCATTTTGAGAACTAAGCTTGTGGCTGAGATCCTTGCCTTTCAATACTTAAATACAATACAATAACCACAGTCCTAACCTAAAAGGGACCGATATGGTGTGCAGTGCAGTGCCAGCTTTAAATGTCCTGACCGCACTCAAGCTCATGCCCTGGGCCCTGACCATTCTCTGTATGTTTGTGTTCTGGGTGAGTCAGTGGCCTTTAAAGAGGGACCGTCCGTGGCCAGATTGAGTGCTGATGCATCTAATTGCTGGGAGTGCAGGGTCAGGCCGGGGGAACTTGCAGCCAACAGTGTGTGACTTGACTATAACCCAGCTAACTATCTAATTACTTGCAGTGTCGGGGTAAATAACTGACAGTGAAAGTTCCACAGCTCGCACATATACTTCACCGCCACTGAGTGAGGAGCCCGGTTGCTGCCAAATATGTGCACCAACTTCCTATTGAGGTCCTGATTAACTTCCTTATGTGATGTCACCCAATGGGTGTTTTTTAAACTCTAGTGCAGCAGGCAATGTGCAAGGGGCAATAAATAAATAAAAGTTGAAAGAAAAAAAAGTTTCTTGTGCTGAAGCTGGGGCCCTCCTGAGGGCGGGACCTCCCGGGCCAGGTCACAGTTGCGACTTCTGCACCACCGGTAGTTCCACCCCTGTTAACCCCTAATCCACAGCTCCCCAACATCGCCGACACTAAATAAAACTATTAACCCCTAAACCGCCAGCCCCTCACATCGCAACTAATAAATAAACCTATTAACCCCTAATCCGCCAGCCCCCCACATTGCCAACACTATAATAAAGTATTAACCCCTAAACCACCAGCCCCCCACATTGCAACTAATAAACTAAACCTATTAACGCCTAAACCGCCGGCCCCCCACATCGCAAAACACTAAATTAAACTATTAACCCCTAAACCTAACACCCTCTAACTTTAAATTAAAAGTTACAATATAACTATCTTAAAATAAATAAAAACTTACCTGTGAAATAAAAAACTAAGATTAAACTATAAATTAACCTAACATAATTATTCTAATAAAATAAAATAAACTACCAATTAAAAATCCTAAATTACATGATTAAAAAAACTTAAAGGGACAGTCTAGGCCAAAATAAACTTTCATGATTCAGATAGAGCATGTAATTTTAAACAATTTTCCAATTTACTTTTATCACCAATTTTGCTTTGTTCTCTTGGTATTCTTAGTTGAAAGCTTAACCTAGGAGGTTCATATGCTAATTTCTTAGACCTTGAAGCCCACCTCTTTCAGATTGCATTTTAACAGTTTTTCACCACTAGAGGCTATTAGTTCACATATTTTATATAGATAACACTGTGCTCGTGCACGTGAAGTAATCTGGGAGCAGGCACTGATTGGCTAGACTGCAAGCCTGTCAAAAGAACTGAAAAAAGGGGCAGTTTGCAGAGGCTTAGATACAAGATAATCACAGAGGTTAAAAGTGTATTATTATAACTGTGTTGGTTATGCAAAACTGGGAAATGGGTAATAAAGGGATTATCTATCTTTTAAAACAATAACAATTCTGGTGTAGACTGTCCCTTTAACACTACGAAACAATAAAAAACCTAAATTGCAAATTTAAATAAGCCTAACACTACGATTTAAAAAAAAAATCTAACATTACAAAACAATTATGCCCCCAGCGATGGATGAAGACTTCTCGCCGCCTAGATGAAGATGGATGTCCGGACTTCCGGAACTGTAAGTAGATTTCTTTGGCTTAGTATTAGTTGTTTTTTTTTTTGGGTGGGTTTTTGTTTTAGATTAGGGTTTTGATGGGCAATGCCCATACAAATGCCCCTTTAGGTGCAATGGGTTGTTTAGAATTGTTTTAGACTTAGGTTTTTTATTTTGGGGGGTTGGTTAGGTGTGGGGGGGGCTTTACTTTTAGGGAGGGATTTTGTAATTTTGTAAGGTAAAAGAGCTGTTTAACTTAGGGCAGTGCCCTACAAAAGGCCCTTTGTAGTTTATTGTTAGGTTAGGTGGTGTTTTTATTTTTGGGGGCTTTTTTTGTTTTTATAGGGCTTTTAGACAGGTGTGATTTTTATTATTTTGGATAATTTTGTTTTTTATTTTTTGTAATGTTTTTTTTAATTTTTTTCTAAGTGTTAGATTTATTTAACTTTGTATTTTAGTTTTTTTTTGTAGTGTTAAGTTGTTCTAATCATGTAATTTAGAATTTTTAATTGGTAGTTTATTTTATTTTATTAGAATAGTTATGTTAGGTTAATTTATAGTTTAATCTTAGTTGTTGTTTTTTTAAACAGGTAAGTTTTTATTTATTTTAAGATAGTTATATTGTAACTTTTAATTTAAAGTTAGGGTGGTGTTAGGTTTAGGGGATAATAGTTTAATTTAGTGTTTTGCGATGTGGGGGCCGGTGGTTAGGGGTTAATAGGTTTAGTTTATTAGTTACGATGTGTGGGCTGGCGGTTTAGCAGTTAATAGTGTTGGCGATGTGGGGGGCCGGCGGTTTAGCGGTTAATAGGTTTATTATATTAGTAGCGATGTGGGTGGGCGGTGGATTAGCTCACGGCGGTATAGGTTGTAATGCAAGCATTTTCGCTGGACTGCACAACCTGTAATACGGCGCTATGGAAAATCCTGCACTCAAACGTAATTTTTTGAATGCGGAATGGAGAGTTGCATAAAGGTTAAAATGCTTGCGGTATAGCTATACCACCGCGACTTGTAATATGCGTTACCTGCCATTCCACGCGCAATGGCCAATTTTTCAGTGGTATAGCAATACCGCACCATTAGGCAAAACTTGTAATTTAGCCGTATGTTTATTGCTGACATGATATAAGCCCCACTGCTGCAGTATTTAAAAAGCTGGTGCACTGAGAATTTCTAGCTATGCTTCACATGCACGTGCAGAGAAAATTTTTAACACTTAAACAGTGATAACTTTTAGTAAAAATATTTTTGCCAATACATGTGTATTGTAAATATGTTTCTATTCAAATACGTAATTAGTCTATGTGAATTTAAGTTTTTACTGTAATGTCCCTTTAAGTACAATGTTGTATACCTAATTATGATATATATATATATATATATTCTACTCAGTGATAGTTTAAAGAACATGTACTATCTAATTTCTTATCTGAAATTGTATTTTAAAATCTACTACAGTTTTAAAAAAAACAAATCAATGTTAGCCCAGAATATGTGTGCAAATAGTCCACCAATATTGCTGTGAGTATATTTCTGCCATCAGCCAACCAGGCCCTAGGGATGAGTCGAATGCCTATTTTAAATATCAATTAAATTAAAGGGACAGTGTACTAGAAAAATGTCTCCCCTTTAATGTGTTACATTTTACTTGATGTATAAAATCTTTTACAAATAATTCCTTTACCGTTATTTTTAAAATAGCTGTTTTTCCTGTTGAAACATCCACACGTGCTAATAATTTAAATATTGTAGTAATTGCTACAAAAAAGCTATGTAAACAAAAGACACCAGAAAACAGGCACCAAACATAATAACTGGTTGATTAAATCAATTAAAACCAACAGTTCACTATCAATACAACAGTTCATAATTAGTTCATCATGGCTTCTTAGATACAAAGTGGCAGCACTATGGTTATATATATTCTAACATGTATGAATTAGAAAGTAGTAATATCCAACTAGGTATCACACTAGTCCAGAGGTAGTGGGACATAATGAAAAAGGGTGCACCCCTTGGGGCAATATATATGATATTCAAATTCTTATTATATATTGTGTATATCAGTGATGGCCAACCACCTAAATATATATTTATAGCTATTAAACACACAAATAATGATAATAACAACATATTTCACAGAAATATCCAGTAGTACAGGGCCAGATTTAAATAAGGTTAATGTCAATCTGCTTTTCTCCCATCTAAAGGGCTCCGATTCAGTTGTGACCATCTTGTTTGTCCACCCACCAGAAGTCCAAAAATAAAAGGACAGTAAAGTCAAACTTAAAGGGACAGTCTACTTGAAATGTTTAAAAATATAAATAATCCCTTTATTACCCATTCCCCAGTTTTGAATAACAACGCTGTTATATTAATACACATTTAACCTCTGTAATTACCTTATACCTAAGCCTCTGCAGACTGCCTCTTATCTCAGTGCTTTTTATAAACGTGAATTTCAGTCAATCAGTGCTGACTTATGCATAACTCCATTATTTTTTACACTGCAGCTAGCACCTGAAGCCATCCGCATCTTTCTTGACAAGTGAAGTGTCCGGGAACTTATTGCGTACAGGAGGAAAGTAAACCCTTCTACCCTGGGAGGCAAGTTAACCTATAAAGGTGATTATATCCCAGCGAAGGCCAAAGACTGAGTGTTAAGTCTCACATCCAGAAACCTTCTCTATAAATAAGCCTGCGAATCATGACAACCAGTGTGACTTCATAGTAAAAGAACTATCAGAGTTGTTGATTCCAGCACTTGATAATATTAATCAGAAATGTGCATTACTACATGGGAAAATAAAGGAGGAGGTAAAACAACGCAATATGGTAGGTCTTGCAGAAACAAGGTTTCCACCAGCTTTTACTATACCGCTCATTTCAGAACATGATTATATCATTGAGAAACTAGCCTCCATTACTTTGTCTGTTTCCGATTATTCAACTTCCCCCAATGTAGGGGATAATGTATGGAGACCACCAAGGCACGTATTTTCAGATTTGCTCCTGCGTCGAGATTTGCTACCTGGATATGCGCATTCTCAGAATTACATAATCACATTCCATATATGTTTGAAAAGAATGCGTGCAATGTGATTACGTAATGACAAGCATGCGCATATGGAGGAACATTTAGCCTTTCATTTCAATCTTAAAGCGGCAATGGTCATGCGCACTTGAAGATGTTTTTGAACGTGCACACCACTTCTTACACCTCCATATGTAAATAAAATTAACTAAATGTCATCTCAATAAAGCTTACTCCTAAATTTATTAACGGTATGATACAGGAGCTCATCAAGCAGATGAGATAACATAACGTACAGTTAATACATTTAGGAGTAATCTTTATTGTGATGACATTTAGTTAATTTTATTTACTTATGGAGGTATAAGTAAGAAGTAGCGAGTTTAGTCAAAAATGTGTATTTCAAGAACATATGACAGTGTCAAAATGTCCTAACATCTTCAAGTGCGCATGCCCATGGCCACTTTAAGATTGAAATGAAAGACTACATTTTCCTTCCTCATTGGAATTTGCTACCTTCATGTGTGCATGAAACACAAAAAGGGGGCAGACGCAACCACAACTCACAGCATCAATTTATTAAGTCAGACACCTGACGACAATACATATTGCACTTACAGGATAAAAGTGAAAAGCAGGCCTTAGTACTATAACTCTTGCTCCAGCACCACCCCGCTGTGATCCTCCGTGCAGAGGCGTTACTAGAAACCACAGGGCCCAGGTGCAAGAATCTAAGAAAATCCCCCCCACGCCCCCCCCCCAAAAAGTGAATTTGATACATATCTTTTTTTTTTTACATTTAACACAGAAAAAAAATGTGAATCAGATTACATGTCTACAAAAGGAGGTACCCTGTGCCCACAGTCTGTGAGATGGTCTGACCCCCTATTACTGTATATAGTGACACTGTTTAACCCACCAGTTCTGTATATAGGGAGTCAGTGACACAGTCTGTAATCTGCCGGTGAGATGGCTGGCCTGCCCCTACCTGCCCCAGTACTTTATAAAGTGACCACAGTAGTCTGTGACATGGTCCAGCCCCCCATACTGTATATAGTTGTACTGTATAGACTGACACTGTTTAACCCCCACCCCCCCATGCTGTAGTAACAAGGTCTGTAATTTGCTGGTTCCACAAACACACACACACACATACATGCATAAATACACACACAGTCACATACATATATACACACATACACACACACACATACATGCATAAATACACACACAGTCAGATACATACATACATACACATAAACACCAATGGGTAAAACAGAAACACTAACCCCTGTAGTCAGAGACACTAGTGAAGCATCACATCACACTCACAGTGCAGGCAGTGGCAGGTCAACGTTTTTTTTATTTTTTTATTTTTTTGAAACTGGGCCCCCACCCTTGGGAGCCCAGTCGCAATTGCGACCTCTGCACCCCCTGTAGTTTCGCCCCTGCCTCCATCTGCTGTTGTTACGGACCGTTTTCATTTTGTATATGGGGAACTGCTATAGTCTCCTCACCCAGGACAGCTGATTTTGTAGTCTATGGTATGTTTTTTCTTTTAAGTTTTCTCACCCTGCTGATATCTTAACAAATTCAAATGGATTGAATAGAGCATAACATTTTAAACACATTTTCAATTTAGTTTACCAATTTTACTTATTTCTCTTGGTATCATAATAGTAATCCTAGTTGAGCTCAGGAGTGTGCACGTGTCAGCCATCTGGCAAGTGTTTGCAAAAAATGCTAATATCATACACTGCTGCTATAGACTGCTAAAGACACGTGAACGCTCCTAAGCTCCTATCTCCCTACCAAAAGAACAAAGCAAATTTGATAATAGAAATAAATTTGAAAGCTGCTTAAAATTGCAGACCGTGGGGGCCTATTTACTATGGTACGAGCGGACATGATCCGATATAGCGGATCATGTCCGCTGCACATCGATAAATGCAGACAGCATACGCTGTCGGCATTTATCATGGCACCAGCAGTTCTTGTGATTTGCAGCGGTCTTTATTTTTCTTTTTCTTTTTTTTTTGTTATCACTATTTTATTATTTTGTATTATTATTTTTATTATCAACAAATAACCAGTACATACATGAAAAACAAAAGCAGAGTGTTCACATAAAAAAAAAAAATACAGTATACATCACATAGTTGTTTATAGACTTCAAACATTGGAATCACATGAACTGGATATTCTTGCTGGGGCTTATCTGTCGCAAAGTCCATATATTACACATAACGAGTACATCAACCTCAGCAAAAAGTATGATTAGAACCGCTCATAAGTTTGTCATTATTTTGTTCCTTTTTCGTTTTCCTTTCTTTTTCTTTTATAAATTTGGTGTAAATCAATTTTTAGACACAATGCAAATTAACAGGGGAAGGGGGAGTGAAGGGCTCACATCAGCCCTGCAAAGGGGTCTATTAGAAAGAACTAGTTGTGGAAGTATAACAAACCATAAGTGTCTTGTCTGATACCACGAGCTTGGGCCTCTAGGTGCCTATCTAAGCCCTCCAGAAGAGGGGGGCGGGGGAAGGATAAGTAAGTAAGGGACCAGAGAAAGAAAGAGGGAGAAAAAAAAGGGGGGGGGGGGGAATTTTGTCTCAAGGTTCTAGGTATCTCAACCAAGATAGTGTGAACCCCTTAATTATTGTTTATTAATGGAGTCCAACTAGGTTTCCCAATAGGCTTCCACTCCATCTGTCTTTCCGGCAACAAATCTTTCTATTTTTGCGAAATGGCTAACCAGATAACACACATCATTCAGAGTTGGGGGCGCTGGTTGTTTCCATGTTCTTGCAATGCTTAGTTTAGCTGCCGCCGCCAATATGTAAATTAGCAGTCTCCTGGTGCTTACAGGGATTGAATTCTCAAAGATGTGGAGGAGGGCAATTTGTGTAGTTAGTTGAATATCAATGTTCAAGTATTGGAGGAGCACCTCAATGTCTCACCAAAGTGGTACCAACTTTGGACAAGACCACAAAATGTGCAAATCTGTACCTTGCTGGTCACAAATCCTCCAACATTGCGACACAACATTGTCATACATTTTCGCTAATCTTGTAGGGACTCTGTGCCATTTCAATATTACCTTCATATATGTTTCTAGTACTGTCACGCAATGTAGTTTTTTTTTCATTAGCATGATTGCCCTGCTGAGTTCACTTTCAGATATTACTATACCTAGCTCCCAGCTCCATGCTTTTATTTGCCACGGATCTCCAGCTGAGTAATCTCTAAGTAGGGCGGCCCTTGATCCATCTCTCTTCCCATTTAGTCTTTTCTCTTAAGGAATTACTTGAGAATCCCCAATATTTGATCACACTTAAGACTCTATATCTCTCGAACCGGAACCACACTGGGGCATCATCCAGGGAGTCAAACACTTGAGTTGCGCTACTTAAACACCCTGTCAAGTAGAGATCTGATATTTGAAATAGCCCTCTCCTTTTCCAGAAATCTATGTGGATATTTTGGAAACTCCAGAGTAGACCACTAAGACTATGGATAGGGGAAGGATGTGGCGAGATGTCTGAATGATGGCGAAGGTCTTGCCAGATATTAACGGCCTGCTTTGCAATAGGATTATCAATCCGACTACTCAGATTTACATGATTCAGAACCCAGATGGCGTCCACCAGGCTAATCCCTTGTGGTAGCGCTTGTTCTTCCAATCTGTACCACCCAGGCTTCTCTTCTGCTGGGCCCCAGGATGAAATATGAGAGAGTCTTGCCGCCTCATAGTATAAATAAATATTAGGGAATGAAATACCCCCTCTGGAGAATTGTCTTTGTAAAGTCTTGTACGCAATTCTCGGAATTCTGTTTTTCCAAACATAGTTTAGAAATATTCGATGAATAAAATTAATATTAAAAAAGAAAAAAAGCTAAATAAAACAGTATAAGATAAAAAACAAGAAAATGTTTTTTTTTATCAGGAGATGGCAACAGATAAGCACTTATTGCAAACAATTAAATGGTCAAATATTCCAGACCACGAATTGCAATAAGCTATGCATGAAGAGAGACAGTGTATTATTGTTCATTGTACAATAACATTATATGTCTATACATAGCCAAACAGAGCAAAACAAAACAAATGTTGTACACCAACCAATGGGTACATTTCCATACACAAAAGGAGGAGTTTGACATTTCAGGCTAATAGCTATACATCATACTAGGCTCCTATTCAGGGTAGTATCTATGTATTGTAACCAACGTTTTATGTGTAGAATCTTTCAAATATACTTACAATGACATTCAAGAGACCTTAGCTGGATATAGCTCTCTATATACAGTAGTATAAATATATATTCCTATAAACCCTGATAGAGGTCAAGATCCCATGTCAAATTAATTCCCTTTGGTTCCTTAGTTTCTAACTTAAAAATTAATTGTACTTCAACATCCAATAGTTTTTTATACCTATCTCCACCTCTTTTGTTCATAGGGATATAATCAATTGCTTTAAAACTAAGCGCTTTCTTATTTTCTACATGTAAGTTAAAGTGTTTAGCCACTGGGGTTTTAGGAGGGTCCCTCTCAATAGATGTAAGTTGTTCACGTATCCTATCCTTCAGATTTCTACTTGTGGAGCCTGTGTATTGTTTTCCACATACTTTACATGTAATTACATAAATAACGTATTTTGAACAGCAGTCCAGCCTATATTTTATATTATGTTTAAAGTTGTTGGCAGTTGTTATAAATGTGTCCCCTTTTTTTACAATGGATGCATACATTGCAATGTCTACCACAATGAAAAAAGCCTTTTTTGGTTAGCCATGTCTCTTTAGTTTGAGACTCAGAATTATATACATATTTAATAAGACGACTTACAATAGTGGCTGCTTTATTCGGGATAAATTTGATTCCTTTGTCTAGAATAGCTTTGCATTCTTCATCAAGAGTCAGAATGTCAAGATTTTTACTTATTATATTCTTTATTTGTCCAAATTGGTTACTAAACTGTGTAATAAATTTTGTATTATCTGAAGATACAATTTTTTCCTCTCTTTATTTATTTTGTTTCTGTAAGAGATTCATCCTGTTCATATTTCACTTATGCTTTTGGGAGTTTATCCTTTTGACATATCTATATGTTTTGATATGTGTATATATGTCTATAAATACATATATACACATTAATACATATATATATATATATTTATATATACTGTATATATATATATATATCTATATATATATATATATATATATAATTTGTTGGAGGATCTTATACGGGACATTAAGCGGTAAACATCTAAACAGATATAAAGCTTTCGGTAGAAGGGACATTTTGATTGTGGCTACTCTACCTAGCCATGAAATTTCCTGATGATCCCATTTCAACGTAAGTGCCTTGATGTCTAAAAGTAGTTTATCAAAATTCAGTTTCACCACAGTTTCAGTGTCACCACTGAGTATTACTCCTAGATGCATTAAGTGGCTAATGGACCACTGAAAATTGAACCTTTGTTGAAGAGTTATTAGATGGTCTGGTGCAATATTTATCTGGTATGCCTCGGTTTAGACCGCTGCTTCATAACTTCTGAAGACTTGCCGGAAATAAGGGGCCTCAAGCTTCATATGGAGCTTGATAAATATGCCCCAGAATCTGAATCATGAGTGTTTTATTTTGACCTTACGGTCCCTTTATACGTTTATTGGATTGCGCAATACCTTTGCTTAAAGATAAAAGTTCACTCAAATCTAAAAAACTCACCATTCCATTCTGAGAACTCCCCCTCTGGACAAGGTAAGCATCCATAGCAACAGGCAGGTCTTCCCTCTTGAGCAGATTTTCTGTATCCAGGGAGACATCTGTTGCTGCATGAGGATTGTGGGATCTACCTCAGTAAACAAATGATAGAAAGCTCATACATATATGCATTTTCTCAAAATTGTCATAAGTATCACCTAATACATTATTTTTAAAGCTTTGAAATGAAGACTTTAAATGCTAAACAGCATTATAAACCTATTAAAATATTCACACAACACAGAATATATAATTAAACTAAGTTAAATGAACAAAAACATTTGCTAAACAGCATTATAAACCTAATAAAATAATCACACAACACAGACTTCACTTGCATTTTTCTGCAAACAGTTTTTTCTATGCATTCCAATCTGTACTGATTTATAGACAGGAAGATCTTGTTCCTTTGAAATCTGCTCGATAGCTCAGGTCTGGTTAAACTGATTAATTTCAGCTTGCTTGGCTTTGCTGCAACACAATCGGACAGCTCCACCTACTGGCTATTTTAATAAATGCACTGCTTCTCAATGCTTTTCAATAGCAGTCACATGACTGGAAAAAAGGTTGTTATTCTGAAACGGTGTAAATTGAACTGTTGTAAACCGAGGGCCACCTGTATTACATTTGACTTTTTCAAGTGTAATAACTGATATCATCTGATTTAAATCAAAACTATGTAGTGAAATAAACATTCAAATGTATGAATGAATATTCTCAATTTTGTTTTCTTTAATTGAATTAAATATTATATATTTAGGGCCAGATTACAAGTGGAGCGCTAAATATTGCTTTAATGAAAACGATATTTGCACTCCACTGAGTTTACCAGCGCATGCTAATGTGTACTCGGATTACAAGCTTGCGTTCACATTGCTGGGAAGCATTGCACTCACAAAAGCGTGCTTTCATAGGCCTAGATTTAGAGTTCGGCGGTAGCCGTCAAAACCAGCGTTAGAGGCTCCTAACGCTGGTTTTGGGCGCCCGCTGGTATTTGGAGTCAGTGATTAAAGGGTCTAACGCTCACTTTTCAGCCGCGACTTTTCCATACCGCAGATCCCCCTACGCCATTTGCGTAGCCTATCTTTTCAATGGGATCTTTCTAACGCCGGTATTTAGAGTCGTTTCTGCAGTGAGCGTTAGAGCTCTAACGACAAGATTCCAGCCGCCTGAAAATAGCAGGAGTTAAGAGCTTTCTGGCTAACGCCGGTTTATAAAGCTCTTAACTACTGTACCCTAAAGTACACTAACACCCATAAACTACCTATGTACCCCTAAACCGAGGTCCCCCCACACCGCCGCCACTCGATTAAATTTTTTAACCCCTAATCTGCCGACCGCCACCTACGTTATATTTATGTACCCCTAATCTGCTGCCCCTAACCCCGCCGACCCCTGTATTATATTTATTCACCCCTAACCTGCCCCCCACAACATCGCCGCCAGCTACTTACAATAATTAACCCCTAATCTTCCGACCGCAAATCGCCGCCACCTACATTATCCCTATGTACCCCTAATCTGCTGCCCCTAACATCGCCGACCCCTATATTATATTTATTAACCCCTAATCTGCCCCCCTCAACGTCGCCGACACCTGCCTACACTTATTAACCCCTAATCTGCCGAGCGGACCTCACCGCTACTATAATAAAGTTATTAACCCCTAATCCGCCTCACTAACCCTATCATAAATAGTATTAACCCCCTAATCTGCCCTCCCTAACATCGCCGACACCTAACTTCAATTATTAACCCCTAATCTTCCGATCGGAGCTCACCGCTATTCTAATAAATGTATTAACCCCTAAAGCTAAGTCTAACCCTAACACTAACACCCCCCTAACTTAAATATAATTTACATCTAACGAAATTAATTAACTCTTATTAAATAAATTAATCCTATTTAAAGCTAAATACTTACCTGTAAAATAAACCCTAATATAGCTACAATATAAATTATAATTATATTATAGCTATTTTAGGATTAATATTTATTTTACAGGCAACTTGGTATTTATTTTAACTAGGTACAATAGCTATTAAATAGTTAAGAACTATTTAATAGTTACCTAGTTAAAATAATAACAAATTTACCTGTAAAATAAATCCTAACCTAAGATATAATTAAACCTAACACTACCCTATCAATAAAATAATTAAATAAACTACCTACAATTACCTACAATTAACCTAACACTACACTATCAATAAATTAAATAAACACAATTGCTACAAATAAATACAATTAAATAAACTAGCTAAAGTACAAAAAATAAAAAAGAACTAAGTTACAGAAAATAAAAAAATATTTACAAACATAATAAAAATATTACAACAATTTTAAACTAATTACACCTACTCTAAGCCCCCTAATAAAATAACAAAGCCCCCCAAAATAAAAAATTCCCTACCCTATTCTAAATTAAAAAAGTTACAAGCTCTTTTACCTTACCAGCCCTGAACAGGGCCCTTTGCGGGGCATGCCCCAAGAAGTTCAGCTCTTTTGCCTGTAAAAAAAAACATACAATACCCCCCCCCCCCAACATTACAACCCACCACCCACATACCCCTAATCTAACCCAAACCCCCCTTAAATAAACCTAACACTAATCCCCTGAAGATCTTCCTATCTTGTCTTCACCATCCAGGTATCACCGATCGGTCCTGGCTCCGATATCTTCATCCAACCCAAGCGGGGGCTAGACATCCACTGAAGAAGTCCAGAAGAGGCTCCAAAGTCTTCCTCCTATCCGGCAAGAAGAGGACATCCGGACCGGCAAACATCTTCTCCAAGCGGCATCTTCGATCTTCTTCCATCCGGAGCGAAGCGGCAGGATCCTGAAGACCCCCAGCGCGGAACATCCATCCGGACCGACGACTGAACGACGAATGACGGTTCCTTTAAATGACGTCATCCAAGATGGCGTCCCTCGAATTCCGATTGGCTGATAGGATTCTATCAGCCAATCGGAATTAAGGTAGGAATTTTCTGATTGGCTGATGGAATCAGCCAATCAGAATCAAGTTCAATCCGATTGGCTGATCCAATCAGCCAATCAGATTGAGCTCGCATTCTATTGGCTGTTCCGATCAGCCAATAGAATGCGAGCTCAATCTGATTGGCTGATTGGATCAGCCAATCGGATTGAACTTGATTCTGATTGGCTGATTCCATCAGCCAATCAGAAAATTCCTACCTTAATTCCGATTGGCTGATAGAATCCTATCAGCCAATCGGAATTCGAGGGACGCCATCTTGGATGACGTCATTTAAAGGAACCGTCATTCGTCGTTCAGTCGTCGGTCCGGATGGATGTTCCGCGCTGGGGGTCTTCAGGATCCTGCCGCTTCGCTCCGGATGGAAGAAGATCGAAGATGCCGCTTGGAGAAGATGTTTGCCGGTCCGGATGTCCTCTTCTTGCCGGATAGGAGGAAGACTTTGGAGCCTCTTCTGGACTTCTTCAGTGGATGTCTAGCCCCCGCTTGGGTTGGATGAAGATATCGGAGCCAGGACCGATCGGTGATACCTGGATGGTGAAGACAAGGTAGGAAGATCTTCAGGGGATTAGTGTTAGGTTTATTTAAGGGGGGTTTGGGTTAGATTAGGGGTATGTGGGTGGTGGGTTGTAATGTTGGGGGGGGGTATTGTATGTTTTTTTTTACAGGCAAAAGAGCTGAACTTCTTGGGGCATGCCCCGCAAAGGGCCCTGTTCAGGGCTGGTAAGGTAAAAGAGCTTGTAACTTTTTTAATTTAGAATAGGGTAGGGAATTTTTTATTTTGGGGGGCTTTGTTATTTTATTAGGGGGCTTAGAGTAGGTGTAATTAGTTTAAAATTGTTGTAATATTTTTCTTATGTTTGTAAATATTTTTTTATTTTCTGTAACTTAGTTCTTTTTTATTTTTTGTACTTTAGCTAGTTTATTTAATTGTATTTATTTGTAGCAATTGTGTTTATTTAATTTATTGATAGTGTAGTGTTAGGTTAATTGTAGGTAATTGTAGGTAGTTTATTTAATTATTTTATTGATAGGGTAGTGTTAGGTTTAATTATTAACTGGGGGTGGCGAGGGAAATGAAGTGGGTTGAAATTCTTATATTCAAGGACTGAATCACTTTGTATAATACTTATAGTCCCAGAATCCCAGAACCTAATGCAATAATATACATAGAAATGTACAAATATGTGTGCAAGAGAGATTTGCAACACACAAAGAGAAAGATTGCAGGTTACTGGATTGTGTAATAACTGTACCCACTGTAGATAAAGGTCAGACACATAAAGAATAAGTAAGTATCAAAATCATCCGATCATTCACATTTATACTAAATAACTTTATTAGTGAAAAAATATATTGAAAGTCCGGCTGGACTCATACACATGCACACACACACATACTATTAAAACTAGCTGGAACTCAGATAATATTATTGGTCTATCAGATAGCACTCCCGTATTCAAATTATAGTAACTAGCAGGGAATCTAAACTATTTATAGTGTTACAATATTGAACCCTGTTAGTATATAATAGATTATAGACAGCAAGAAAAATAATTGCTGTATTAGTTAGTCCTCCTTTAAGGCAAGTCTACACAATTGGGATAGGCAAAAACACTGTATAGTCTGAGGTGCTGGGTATTAGTGCATGAATTAGCCAACCCAAGCACAGCCTTAAATATCTGCGTGTTTGAGTCCTAAACTGAGTGAGAGTTGCACTGAGATTATTGTTAACGATACTATTGCTAGTAATAGTTCAAGTGGTCAATATATAGGCCCCATAGATATAAAATATAAGCCTTGATTAAAGAGACAAAATATGTTGAGTGCCTCTTATTGAGCCACAATATAGCTGTTTGCCGTGGTATTTGTGACCTGGTATTCAGGGTGGATATATTTGAATAAATTAGCATAGACCGATATTGTTTGCTACAAACTAACAGACCTTGTCGCAATTTTACCACATCCAATAGTAGTGCTTAATAAGCTAGTTTGAATGTGGTGCAGTTAGCCTGCTTTTTAATTAATATAAGTCGCTATTGTTTGCTGCAAACTAACAAGCGTGTCAGCAGTTATAACACATCGCACAATAGTGCTTAATCAGCCAGTTTGAATGCTGTGCAGTTAGTCTGCTTAATACCGTAAATTTATGAGTTATAGAAATCTGACCCCTATTATCGGCCGGAAAATTACCACTGAAATACTTAGAGATATCCCATTACAAACAGCCTCCAAGTTAAATCGTCTACATTAGACGTAAAAGAGGACTAAGCTATAAAAAGGTCTCTTCTATAGCGGAGACCTGATTACTTTTAACTGTCTATGAATATTGGGATAGTATCAAGAGTGCTAGCACTGAGTCAGCAAATT